>NC_056743.1:1037244968-1037304939 GCF_019279795.1 Protopterus annectens | reverse complement strand
CTTTGACAGGGGTTGTTAATGGCATGGCACCCTGGCAGATGGACAGTGTACATAACTATGCTGACACATATCACAGTGCACTTCCGTAGCATGTACGCAATGGTAGAGACCATGCTATTCCACACAGAAACATGGCGGTACTGGCCATTTCACAGATGCCACGGTGGTGGTCATGTTCCATGCACATCTGCTGTATGGGCACATGTGCAGGCTGTTGCACGGTGGTGTATATTCACATGTGTGGGGTGCATCACTTGACAGCCATGGTGGGTCCTCGTGGTCCATCACATGCTCCAAGGCTAGCTACCTACACATGACTGCCGCACATTGCAGTGTGGGTCCTCAGGCAGTGTGGTGGTATGTCTGTGTTGTTTGGCTACATCCACATTCGATGTCACGTACAACAGTCACCCAGGCATTGCAGACTGAGATAATGTTGGCAACATGCCAGGCAATGGTGTACCTACCAACAATACACACTCTCACTCACTACAGGGTTGCAATCCATACATGGACATCGTAGTGTCCCTGTGGACACATACATGGTACTGCCATGCACACGTTATGTCCTAAGACACTGTCCCAATGTCACCTTCCGATCTCCCTAGCCGTTATGTCCCACCAACCTGTTTGGTATGTGTCTCCACACCAGCCCACTGAATTCACTGCTAGCCTGTTGTCGGACATTGTGTACCTTGACCGTCACACTGCCACATCTATCGCACTACACATGGGTGGCACTGCATTGCACGTGTGGGACTGCATTCATACACCCTTGTCTGGACCATTCTGTATGGCACTGGGGCACATCCTCACAAACGTGCTTCACGCACTCATTGATGACCTCCATGCCTTTACTGGCACCCTTGTTGGGCTTCTGTGTGCCACAGCACGCCACATACACATGCTGGCCACCTGTCATACCATTGCATGGGTGGTTTGTGTGGTACAGAGGGCAACAGATCAGACATTGTCCTCACATTGCCCTTCAGCACCATTCCACGTTCTGGTATTGGCAATGTACACATCCACCGGCACATCATACCCTGTGTCCCAGGATGTTAGGCTATATGACTCCTGGACAGGACACACAGTGGTGCGAGCATATCATGCTACCTACTACATGTCAGGTACATGTGGCATTACACAGTCCTCAGTCATGGGGCCCCTCATGTTCACTATTTGCTTAAATACACAACATGCTGTCACAGAGTACTGTCCATGCCTAGATATCCCACATCTACATACCTGGCACCATTATAGCTCCACCAGCTCATACTAATGACAACCGTATGGGTGTCGGTGTGGCAGATACATCATGTGGGTGTCATGGCATCAGGATGCATGACACATGGTGCATGCACATCACCTTTGCATGGCAACATTCATCCACTGAGTATCACATGGATACTGTCCCCGTACATGCATATCAAATTGTACATGGTTGCTGTACACACAAATGCCCCACATGGTGCTGTGGTTACCGTATTCCACTGTGGCATGGGTACACATCTGCAGGGCCACACCTGTCTGTACTGTGTGTGATGCTGGTACATAGGTAGCCATTGTACCTGTGGCATACACACATCTACACACGGGCAGGGTTACAATACCACATTTGTGGTGTACCTTCCACAACGGCTACGACTTTACATGGCACAGCATTGTCATGCCATGATGTGTACCAGGCTCAGACAGTTTACATATGCGGCTGACAGATGGAAAACACGTCTGTACACATCTGCATACCACATACACAGGGGTGTCTTCTGCTCTGACATGGACCATGTCCTCCGCATTACTGATGCATGTAGTACTCATACATGGCAATTGCAGTGGGCAGTGTGAATGGACCACTCATGGATATGTGCACACATGACACATTGCATGGGCTGGGCTTCTGTGTTACTTCCGCAGACACAACACACACCATGCTGTGGAACATAGGTCCTGTGCACATCCCACAGGGACACACAGTGGCACTGTTCATGTGATAGCTCCCTTGCTGTTTGAGTGACACGTAGTCATGTTACCACCACAGCAGCAGTACTGTGTAGACATGCAGTTGACACCCACCTCTGCTGTTCACTGGACACTACCATGGGGAGGTGACACTACTGTGTACACTGCACATGTGTTTACACATGGACCTGCCGGACTTCATTGTTGCCCACATTGCACCTGCTACAGATTGTTTGGCCATGGTTACTTGGTGTTCCTTCCATTTCGGATGGCTATTATGCTACTACTCTGTCCCATATGTACAGGCCATACGTATCCTGTTATTGTACATACCAATAGGCCATAACTCCATTATGCATGATATGCCTGTGATACTGTGTATGATGTCTGTCATATCCACCATGACAGCTTTACATTACACATAGTTGACATAGTATCCCCTACTGCAAGGCATACGTGCATGTCGTGCGCACATTACATATGACATCGACGGTATATGCCCATACACATGTGTGCTGTGACAGTATACATACATGTCCTATCCCCTGCTATGGCACTTCCTTGTTGGACATCCACTGCCAGCATCGGTGGGTGGTGTGGCATTGTTCTCTGTTATGCCCCCCTGTGGCAGCCCTTGTGTTATCCCGGCTGTGTACATGATGTCCCACTGCTGTGCACACGGTGTCCACAGTCGTTGGTATGCTCAGCAGGATAGCACTACATAACCACCTTTCACCACTCTCGGCATTATGGACAAGTATCCTTACTTACAAACACCACTCACATACAGTACAGCTTCGTCATACACAGCATGCGTTACACACCCGTACATATCGTGGGTTCTACATACCTTGTCTGTGTTTCCTTCTGTTTTTCGTTGCATGTATCGCTATTCCGTTTTCTCACTCTATCCATTTTGGAGTAGTAGTTCGGTATGAGCATACGATTTGAATATCCTGGGAGTCATCCTTATATCCGTCGTTACCTGCAACATGTGGGTTCATCACACCAATAGCTGTTCCTCAGTGTGTACTTGTGCGCATATCACCTGTGCATCTACTCCATTCGTACATTACGCGTCGTAACTAGGGTATGGTTGCATTCCTCACCTGGGCGTTGGCTATTTGCCCTACCTTTGTGGAGATGGTCTGTATTGTGTTATGTTATGTGTAACTGCAGCCGCTATGTGTGGCGTCAGGTACATTTCGCAGTGGTGTTAGCCGTGGATTGTGTGTGTTGGGTATGGTATTATGTTCGACATGTGGGTGTCCCTGTCCTGACGGCGTCTGTTGATGGCGTTTTGCATTCGGATGTGTAACATAGCTGTTGTATTCCTTTAAACAACGGATGCAAGTATGCATCCGCTGTTGATAGTGTTTCCCACGCGAGATGTTGCGGTTATGCAGCTGTCATTGACTACCTGTATGTTTGTGCTGCTATTACGGCTTGTATACCTTTGATATGTGCGATGGGGAATATCGGAGGTTGTAGGTGACGGATACGGGTTGTGGGCCTTGCATCTCTACATACACGGTATGCTTGTCTGTGTGCTCCATCCCTGCCTGGGGAGTTGACAGTTACTTGTCTGTTGTTCTGGGAGTGTAGGTTGTGTTGTTGTCATGTGGTGTTGGTATCGCCTGCGTGTGTGCTTCCGGTATGTATTCCTCCGTCACATCGGTGGTATATCTGCGGTTGTTTGTACGTGACGACTATCCCTTGTCATTCTGTCCCGGATATTTTCAGTCATTGTGGTCCTGTACTTGGGATGGCCTGTTTGCCAGTGGTTGCCACCTATTCAGGTGGCGATTGCTTGTTTAACACTTGTAGAACACACAGCGGTGTTTACGGGCCGATACGTGGCCACGATCAGTACCGGGGTAGCACATGCAGATTTCAGCGGTACATACCTATTGCTGTGTAACTTTGCCGACGTATCGTTTTGCAATTAGCATATCGGTGTCATACATACGGTCATGATTTGTACATACGTCCTTTCCATTTCATGTGGGGTATATTCCTGTGGTACATTCTGGGACATTTTCACTTTGCATCGTTATATGTCGCCACATGCCTAGCCAGGGAGGGGCTCTCAGTACTACTTTGGGAGTACTGGTGTACATACGCCTGAGGTTACTATACTGTATGCCTACACATGTTATTCCACTCCGCCTCTCACATGGCACCAACATACACATTTTACAGTGGCACACGCATTACACTCGCACAGCAAAACACACGGCACCCTCACCTCACACATACACATACTGCGGCAGTCACAGGGACGGTTGCACACAGTACCTGCATGGCCCGCATCACCGGCGGCAGTGTCTACCTCCCCCCTCATATAATCATAGTATTACCCGCACATGTACTGTCACTGTACTGTGGCCTGGCGATCATTCTGACTCGCGGTTATGCATTTTGGTATGTTGACCTTTCCATGGGTGGCGGTTTCCTCTTCTGTTAAACCTCCCGGATGCTCAGGTTGTCTTTCACTATGTTTACTATGTACAGATATTGCGTGTTACTTCTCTGTCACCTTACATCCCTCTGATTCCCTGTCTTACCTGTTGTACTTATATGTATATGTGTACATATATTTCTATGTGTGTAATTATATCTATCTCCATATCTGTATATGCACATATCTACATGTCTATATGTATACACCTTGTGGCGAACGTGGCAGCATACAGCAACGCCGTCTGCTGTAGGACCCGCATACGGTTCAGGTGTTGGCGTTCCATGCTCTGCTGGCTGTTGGGTGTGTAGTGTTTGGGTGCTGCCTATGTTGGAGTCACACATGGGGCCACTCATACGGTACACTTTACGGGTGGCCATGTTTGTGTGCCGTCCATTTCACTGTGTGTGCAGGTAGGGAGGTGTCAGTCCATGGGGCCTACGCTGTCAGAGTATGTGCTATACGTTCCCTCTTTGCCAGGGCATAGGCATATTGGGTATGCCTCCGTCTGCCTACTGGGACTGGCACAGTGTGTTCATGGTCCTGAACCCTCTGTGCCTGGACTGGCCTTGGCAGTTGTGGTGGGCTTTGTGGCCCTTCACCATTATGTCCCTGCAGCAGCTGCTTCCACAGGATCATATTATGTAGCATGGCACATACCATGAATATGTGGGCACATGTGCCTGGAGAGTACTGCAGGGCTCCACCGGATGTATCCAAGCACCAGAACCGTGATTTCAGCATCCCAAACACACGCTCTATGATTATTCTGGTTTGTGCGTGTGCCTCATTATGGCGTTCTTGCATGTGTGTGTGTGCATTTTTGATGGGAGTCATCATCCACAGCTCCAGTGCATAGCCAGCATCCCCCACAAGGTGGCCTCGTGGGATGTCCCCCCTGGCGAATACCTGGTACAGCTGTGAGGCATGCCAGATATGGGAGTCATGGTAGCTTCCAGGGCTGCCAGCACACACATCCATGATAATGCCCTGCGCATTGCACACGACCTGGCAATTGATGGAGGGGAATCCCTTGCGGTTTATGTAGCGTCTACCCTGCTCCCCAGGTGGTGACTTGATTTGTATGTGCGTACAGTCTATCGCACCCAGTACCTCCGGGTATTGTGCCACATGGTGGAAGTGGCGCATATTGCTAGCCAACTCCTCCTGAGATCTGGGGAAGTATATATGCTCATTGGCATGTGGTAACATGGCATCCAGAAACTGGTGTAGTACCCTGGATGCTGATGCCTGTGAGATGCCCATTATATCCCCAGTTGGCCTTTGAAAGGTACCTGTGGCCAGTATTCGCAAGCCTACACATACCTTTGTGTCCACTGGGATGGGCTCCCCTCTGTTGTTTCTTGTTCTCAGGCGTGGCCGGCACAGCTCCACTATTTGCTGTAAAGTGTCCCTATCCACCCTGTAATGCTCTACTATCTCCAGGTCTTGTAGCTCCTGGTAGGTTACCCTTGGTCTGAACACTCTCCTTCTCCTCTGAGGCCTACGGTAGTTGTTGGCACCCTCCTCCTCAACTCCATCTGTCTCTAACACATGCTGATGGATCACGGCCACGGCAGCACCCAACATGTACATTTTAAAAGTTCCCCGTGTGTTTACACCTATAGTGCGGCGTTTGGGAATACACGGCTGTGTGTTGTGTGCATTCACACTTTATACTGTTGTGCTGTACACCCGGTGATGTCATAGGGTGTGTCTGTGCGGCCGTATCTGGGGATTATCTTCCGTGTTTTACCGTTGGCACTGCAACGCTGTTGCCTTTGGTGTTGCATTACTCTTGCCTGCATTGGATTAGCTTTTGACCTTACCTTACTGTTTCTGCACATTGCACCTACTATTTCCTGGCATGCATCCTGCAGAGCCCTGTCATGTGTAGTTTCTGGGACATGGCATATCGTGCGTTTTGTGTGCCGCCGCTGTTATGCTGCCTGTCTACTTGGCTCTGCTGTGTCAGGTCTTCACCCTTTGCAATCTGATACCTCCCCTACTTTCTTTGCATTCATATGCCTCCCCTATCCCGTTTTGCAGATTTCTGCATACAGAGTTGTCAGCTGCCGTCAATTGGCCTTCGTGGGTTGATTACTGTTGATTGCTCATTATTACTCCGATTACACTGCTTCCACATTTCTTCATATTCTCAACATCACCTTCCTGTATCCGATGTTGTTTGCGGGGCGAGCGTCACATGACTGGGTTAAGGGAACATAGTCATCCTCGTGCACATGCACCTCTGCGCACATTGTGTGCTCTCAGCTCAACTATTTCCACACACGCCAGTCCTGCAGCTGTACTGTGCAATGTACAGCCCAGGTTTGCTGGGCTCCAATGTGCTTCCTCCTACAGTGGCGCACCCCTCTGCAGGTGACATGTATTCCCTCTGAGCCACTCCTCAGTGTATTACCGCTGCACCATTTGGTACAGCCTTACGCCGGCGGGGGTTTTGCGATTCAGTATTATCTGCCTCATTTGCATGGCATTGACTACTAATTCATAGTTACCGCGCTAAACACTGCCGCGACTCCTTGGCAACCCTTGCACCGTGGATGTGGATTTCCTTGCATACCATGGTGTATTGTGGCTGTAAAGCTGATGTGTATTACACTGCTGTTTTATGACATTGTCATATTATTTCATTGTTTAGCACCTTCCGCGGACATGTCCTGGGGTTCTGCTGTGAGTTTCTGTGGACATACCATTTATGTTATTATTTACATGTTGTGCATGTTTTCTTTTGACATTCTCTGTGTCTTTCGCCATTGGCATATGGCAACAGTGTGATACCTGATGTTGCCAGCCTTCCGTTACTCCTATGTTATGTTTGGGTAAATGTAAACCGTTTTTTTTGGTTTACATTGCCGTGCCCTTATGCTACGCCTGCGCCACTTTGTGGATCGCTATATGCCTTCATTTGCATGGTGCAACACCGCACATGGGGTGTTTAGCATACCTACGCCGGGGGCGGCGCAGATCCGGCGCACGTCGGTAGTGCACGTGGGATTGGATCGTACCTGAATCGCTCGGTGGCCATATTTGGCGTTGTAACGCCTATGCTATGCGTCCGCCTGGCGCAACGTTCATGAATCCCAGGGTAAGTTTATTTGATGCCTGAAGCTAGATTTTCATTCTGCTGTGCAAACAGATTGCGCACATGGTTCTACTGACCAATATGTCTTTCAAGAATGACTTCAACACTCTCCAATATGATAAGAAATTGGTAAAAATTTCATTTTCTTATTTTAGGGTCATTTTATTTTTTTATATTACAGTCTCAGATATTGCTCTTGCATTTACCTTATTTAATTTTCACATCCCTATCATTTCTTCAGTTTTTCGATAACAGTAAATTCACTACAGCACCAATAACTTTACATCTTCATAGAAACTTCTCTGAAAACTGAAAGCTGTGAATTCATTGGTTTACACTGTATATCAATAAAAGTGGAGTTGCTCATAAACCAGAACACATTCAGTGTGCAGCATCCCTTCATGTATGATATCCCCTTCAGAATCAAGTCAATTATACCTAAACAATTAAAAAGTACCCATGATTTTGGTTTGACAACTTTATCCTGTAATTTTTTAAGGACTCTAGACGCTGCCTTTGTGTCCTATATGACCAGAACTCTGATGGCAATGATCTACTCTAACAGCTGCGCCTTTCTACTTGGTCTCTTTCTTTCCTGTAGAATTCTGAACTGGAAATTGGAGCAGTGCCTACTGAAGTCCATATCCTATAACTTTTCTGATGTGTTTTCTTGCAGAAACTGAACCACAGGGCACTCCATAATGTGTTCTGCTGTTCTTTATAGTGAGTCTATGATCAGGTAGTACAGAGTGAGGAGAAAGAGAAAGATTGTTTGTAAATTAACTTTTTTCTTTAATCTGAGTTGGTATGCAAGGATTGAAAATGTGTGGATAAAACTCCCATGTTGGTGGTGGAGCTGAATTTTATGTGACATTTTCTATTCTACTCTTTTTATATTCATTCTATTGAGGAGACAATGTATAATGACTGTGATGTTTTGAGCTTCAGCAAAATTACACTATTTCATTTGAGCCTGCAATTTGATTATGTTACCATAAAACTCAAGTTGAACCTGAGTCATTTTCCTTCTCCTCCATTGCATTCATCTTTATTTGAGGTAGCTTAGGAAGTAAAATTCTTATCATACCCTGTGTAGAAAGTATTGTTATAGCTTATTTGTCAGATCAACAAGAGACATATCATATTTAAAAAGGTGCTGACAGAAATGAGTTTCAGTTTACATGCATATTTAACGGATCTATATCACTTAATTGAAGTATGTATTCATCTTATACATATTCATCGAACACTAAACACGAAAATCATTTCAGTGAACTTCAGACTTTTTCCAGGGTTAGGAACCACTCACCCAATAGCACTCTGGAAGCCACACACTGCACTAAATCAAAAACACCCAAGTGGTGGAGGCTGCACCCCTACCCCCCAACTATATATTCCAACTCCGAAATCGCACAAGAATGGGGAAATGGGCAAAGTTGTGGTGATGGCCAAGTGCTCCCTAACCCTGGGAAAAAGTCTGAGGTTCGCTGAAATGATTTTCACTGTTTAGTGTTTGATGAATATGTATTCAATTAAATGATCTACACCCATATTTAACTCGTAATATTCTCTTTATATGAACCAATCAATGAATTTTATATGCCTCAGTGATGGAGATTTAATTTGATTCCTATATGCTAAGTATGTTATGTGGTAGGGGAATACAACTACTGCATTTAAAAAATAGAATGGATGATTATTAGAATGGGAACAGTAATTGTAGCAAACTCTTGTGAACCCTGTGTTAGCCTAACTAGCCTACTATTTTAAGGTTGCATACATGTGTTGTTTATATTACATATTAAGGTTGGATTTGAAACTATTTGTCTGTTGTTCATTTTCTGTTTCAGAATGTCTCAGTTTTGGCTGTACTCCTTGGATTTGCATATGCAGTTTGCTACAGTTACTGTTCCCTTTCTAATAATCATTCATTCTATTTTTTTTCATTCACTCCCAAGAATTTTATAGCCCTTTACTTAATCCTAATTCCATTGAGTGACTGACTCCCACCTGGTCTTCCATGGCCATCCAGGTAAGAAATGCATGAAACAACATACCCCTCAATTTAGCCTGTGAGAGAAGAAAGGAGGCCTTGCCTCTTTACTTCTTTACATCCTCAGGTGGCTCTTGCACTACCCAGACCACTACTGAAATCCTAGTCAAGTAAGTCATAGTCAAGACACTATCCTTCTGTGCCACAGGGGTATCATGAGGCATGCATTTCTTTCTTCACATTATTTCAATGATTGTTTCACTCTGATATGCTGTCATGCACAGTCAAGTAAAACATGTGTAATCAGAACATAAACTTACTAAAAATGATATCCCCTAATTCACTGCAGGGAATTTTGGCTCCTTATCACATATGCAAGACCCAGAATTGTGGTTTCAGAAATTTGGGAAATAAATTATAATTTCAATAACAAAGCAGCAGATTTCAAAATTTGCTGGTACACAATTAACACAATTTTTAAAAAGGCACAGCCCTTACCAGTCATGTAGAGTATATACAGTAAGGCCATTTTTTAAACCTTGGAATAAGAGGGGTACTCCCAGGTACCCCAACTTTACATTTAGCATATATTTCTCTACTCACACTTCTGGGGTTCTAAGGATCACAGTAATGATCTTCTGAATTTCAACAGACTTGCACGAAATACAGCACAATCTTCCAAAATAACTTTCATCATGTGTGCAAGAGACGTCAGCTGGAGATGGCCAACCTGTCTCTTCACATAAAAAAAATCTGATTATGCACACTCTCTGCAGCCCAATTGACAGCCACAGCCTTTCAGAAATGTGACTGATAGCTAGGAGATTTTATGGAAGGCTCACCACAGGGAGAAACATCTACAACTTGAAAGACTTTCAAGTAAATTGGTAAACCTAAAGAGAGCTGGTACACAAGAACTGTTATTGTAGAGCCCAAAATGAAGGAAATAATGTGTTCAGGTTTATGGAGTAGTCTGAAGAAATGGCTACATTAAGTTCTGGGTCAAAATTTCAAACACTAACTAAATTACTAAACACTAGAACTGAATTAGAAGGCAACATGTGGTAAACTACATTAAGTTTCACAACTGGAGTGGTGAGCTGAGCGCTGGCCATCATTTTCACTATTAGCAAGATCGTCAGTTTCAAAGAGCAGTGAAGTTTTTGTGTGAAATTACCTCATAGGTACAGACAATAAAAATGTTTGTATGTGATATGAAAGGTAGATAAAGAAGTGATATGTAAATTGGTGATTCAACAATACGTTGTGACATTAATCTCAAACAGAAAAACTATCACATTTAGAAAGAACTCAAAACATAAATGTGTTTTATGGACAGATATTGAAACTTGTCAAATACGTGCAGATATGCCAGGTTAAACATAACATGAATGCATACAGAGAAATACATGTGGCACAGAAGCTAGTTCTGCAAAAGGAGAGTTACATTGTCTTTTGGACTAGAAAAAAATGCTTTTGGCCTGGATCTGTGGACAGCACAGAGAGCCATCGATAAGTACACTATAGCTCTAGGGTTCAATCATTAATTCTGGTTGCTATCTGTATGGAGATCTGCATGATTCCTCTGTTTTTGCATGGCTTTTCTCCAATCTCCTTCCATATTCTAAAGCATACTGATTGTCTCATTATACTAAACTTTCCATATGTATGTTTTCATGTAATTTTGTCTTTGTAGCCTAGGGCATGGCCAAAAATGGTCCAGGAAGGACAATTTCAGTTGCTTCATTAACTAAATGAAGTAAATCTGAAAATATCTGCTATCATCAGATTCATGAAGTCTGAAGAAATTCCATTATTTTAGGTTTAACAGAACACAATGGAAATTGGTCAACAAGGCTATGTACAATAAACCAAATACACTGTTTTATTACGACATTTTTAATAACTTTACTGAAAAACATCTATGTGGTTTGAAAATTATTTCAAATATGGAAACAAATTTTCCTTTTTGGGTAGAAAAATGCATTGTGGACTCCTGTTACATTAATAAAGATTTTTGAAGAAATTAACGTATCATAGCTTTTATGAGAAATTATTAAAACTTGCCAATATTTGTAAGGCTATATATGTTAAGTATAGATCCAGTAACACAACTGGCATATCTCAGTGTTCCGGTGCAAATTTTAGTCCAAACTTTCAGCATGCTCCTGCTCTTACCCTATATGACAGCAAAACAACAAAAAAGAACTTTATTTTGCTCCTTTACCTGTTGCTTGATTCTGCAGTCTAAAGAAGCTTCTGGATAGGTACCATGACACGATTGGCTGATGACTTCCACTACTGCATACATCCCTGTCCAATACAGTGTCATCTGGGTTGACTGACTTTCACTTGTAGATCACATCTTACAGCTACCTTTTGCACATAGTTTGCTGTGCAAACAACACAACACCCACCTATCCCTTTCCTGTTCTGGAACGCACACACCTGTGCTCTAGTAATGCCCTCCTGTCCTTAAGTGCACTTTTATCCCTAACCTAATCCATTTCCTATTCTGGTTCACAAATCTGCACCTCCCACTGCTTGGGTTGGTGCACACTGGACCTTCATTTAAGATTTGCTTCATCAAATTTTGCCTGCACACATGACTTTTAGTTGAGCCATCTCTTATGAATGGAATACCCTGTCATCACAGTTAAGCCATATATTCCTTTTAAGGAACTGCTATCCCACCTCAGGCATAGACCACTATACCTGAACTGTAGCATCAACTAGACCTTCTTCAAAGCCACACATTTTTCTTATGTTTTTCACATCCATTTTCTGCCGCATCCATGAATTGTCATGTGGTATGACTCCTTTCCCTTTATGTATTTCCCCATTATATTACCTTCCCCCATAGCCGAATGTACATGCTCACTTTCTTCTACCATTCTCACTTTTCATCACTTTCCACTTCCTTCTTAATCTCCTTTCTCCTAAATAATTCATCTTTCTTGTAAGTCTTCTCTACTCCTTAAGTAGCTCACACTACTTTTGTGGTATACCTTGTTCTTGTTACACATTGTAAGTAATTCCTTTATGAATGTAGACAACTTCCTTTCTTTCTAAATTGTAATATACAGAGAAGCACACAAGCACAAGCTGTTACAAGTACGTACACATACACACACCCTAATTAATATATCCATAACAATGACCTTGCACGTAGGTGACTTAAGCAGCTGCCTTGGGCAATGTTTTGCAAAGTGATGCTGTGCTGGGGTCAGTTTCCTCTCTTGATTTATTTATTTATTTATTTTGAAGAAATGTGGGATGTCTTTGCTTTAAATAAATAAATGGCCCACAGTGCCCCTGTTCAAAGAAAAAAAACAGTGTGGCTCTTTATAGGAGAGTTGCTGTACACCTGGACATTCATTTTGTTGGTTTTCTGCTCCATCCTACCCATAATCAACCACATTCACTGTTTGGGTAGATCTTGAGCAGTGCAGAACAGAAATCAATAAATCTGAAAGTGTTATGTTTGTAAAACAACCTGCTGTGTACAGAAAACCTGATTTTTTATCAACAGTAAAGCTGGACAAGTTTTCTTTTTTTTAATGATACTGTCCCTGCCAAGGCAACCAGATAACGGTAGCAGACAGTCGTCCAGGACTGGGCAAGCCATACATTTTTAACTATATTTCATTTCAAGTAACATTCCTTATCCATACTGTTCCATATCCATAGAAGCCAAAAATGTATATATAAAAAAGTCTGTCCTGTAACTCTCAACTGCACCTGATTTCTGTTTAATAATGAATGGCAAATCAACAGGGCCTTGATATTTAGGAAAATGGGGTATCCTTGCCTTGATATTTAAGGGAATGGTGTATCCTTCTCTTTCTTTATTAATTGAAATGACTCAGAGTAAGACTGACTGCACTAGAATGTTGAGCTGAAAATTATGGCAGCTTTTATATACTGCTCACTGAGTCCAAAAATTTCCATTCATGTTTTTAGTGACAAACTGCAGGGTGTACAGAGGTAAAGGTAAACTGTGTAGTGGTATGAGGGAGCAGACAATATTAAGTTAGTTTTTCTTCTTTCTTTTTTTTCTGAGTGTGATACTGGGCCAGATTCAGGAATGGCCAAATTCCATGCAGGAACAGTTTAGTCTCTCCTGCACACAATATGGCTGCCGTGCGATCCAGGATAGGGCTGTTTTCACATGCACGAGTGGCCCTATAATATTTCTGCACAGAATTCCATTCAGTATGCAAATCACCTCATTTGTTGGTGAAAACCATGCAAATTAGGTGATTTTGTTATCCAGCAAGCTGAACGGATTCCGTATAATAACATTGTCAGTGCAAAACAAAATGGAGGCATGTCAGCTCGTGAAAAGCATGTATTATGTAGAACAGACAAGCCAGTGGCCAAATATAAGGTCACTGGCATTAAAAGCAACATCAATTTTGTAAAAATAAAACTTTTATTTTTTTTTGCCGATCTCATCCGTTTAAGCTAAGGGCAGTGGCGTGCAAACACGGGGGTGCCAAAAGTAAAAAAAAAAAAAAAAAAAAAAAAAAAAGGGAAAAACTGCCATTTAACATAAATATGCATTCTGTCTTTATAATCAATGGCAGGCAGAATGTAAACAAGACAAGGGAGCACTGGTTGCCAAGGGGAAAAGGTGTGCTTTGGAACTTTAACTATGGCCCTGCACACTGGGGTATGCAAATGAAGGGACCTATACTGAATCATAGATTTCTTCCCACTGGAAGCCTGCACCTAATCATGCAGGAATAGGGAACCATGTAGGCAGGACAAGAGGATGACTTCATTAAGGGGTGTGTCATGCTTGATGTAAACTTATTGGAGCCCTGCGGCCTGTTTTTGCTCTTAGCTAAGCAGAGCTAAGGAGGTTGGGGTGTGTCTCACATTAGTGAGCACTGTTTCTCTGCCTAAACAGGTATCTGCACCATGCACCAGGTTTAAAAAAAAAAACAGGAAATAGCAGCTCAGTTCACATGTGAGCACTGGGGTATGCGCGGCGTGCCTCAGGGCTTAAATGGGAAGGCAATGGGAAGGGAAAACAGCAGTAGGAAGGCAATCAAGGAGAACTAGCACAGCTGGCCGGTGAAATGTATCTGAATCAGCCAATTACACAGGCAGCAGCCCAGACCAGCACACTACTATAAACTATGCAAACCCCTTTCACTCTAGTTTTTCACAGAAACTATACACCACCGGTGTACACAGATGGGGAAATTTTACCTGACAAAACTAACAAAATGACATGGGCTGCTGTCGCTTTCATACATCAATATGTGCAAGAGGCTGATGGTGGTGAGGATGTGAATGCTGACAACCATCCCACAGTGAGGAGGAGGAGAAGAGTGCACAGACCTAGGGTAACCTACCAGGGCCTACATGAGCTGGAGATAGTGGAGTGCTATAGGGTGGACAGGGACATTCTACAGCAAATTGTCGAGCTGTGCTGGCACCACCTGACACACAGAACCAACAGAGAGGAACCCATACCAGTGGATACCAAGATATGTGTAGGCTTAAGAATACTAGCCACAGGTATCTTCCAAAGGGCAACTTGGGATATCATGGGGATCTCACAGGCATCAGCATCCAGGGTACTCTACCAGCTCCTGGATGCCATGTCAGCACATTCTGGTGAACACATATATTTCCCCATCACCCGTGAGGCGTTGACCAGCAGTATATGTCTCTTCCACCAAATAGCAGAATACCCTTTGGTAGTGGGTGCTGTAGACTGCACGCACATACACATCAAAGCACCACCCATCGAGCAGGGTAGGGTCACATAAACTACAAGGGCTTCCCCTCCATTAACTGCCAGGTCGTGTGAGATGCCCAGGGCATTATCTTGAATGTGTGTGCTGGCAGCCCTGGAAGCTATCATGACTCCCACATCTGGCATATGACACAGATGCAGCAGTCATTTGCCAGTGGGGACATCTCATATGGCCACCTAGTGGGGGATGCTGGCTACACACTGGAGCCGTGGTTGATGACACCTCTCAGAAATGCACACACACCTGAACAAGAACTCCTTAATAAGGCACATGCACAAACCAGAATCATAATAGAGCATTGCCAAGGCCATCACAGGCACAGAGGGACTCGGAGGAGGAACCACCTGAGCCTGTCCATGTAGGCAGAAGGAGGCATGCCCAGTATGCCCAGGCCTTGGCAAAGAGGCAACGCATAGCACATACACTGGCACAGTAGGGAACCAGAGAATGACACCTCTCTCTGACTCGCACATACAGTAAAAGGGATACCAAACATGACACTATCAGCCCTCCAGCACCGTCCCCAATATTGGCCCAGCCCCAAGGTAAGTCACTCTTTCTATCATTTACTGAATGGAGTAGTATGTTCTGTTAGTTGTATCTATGGTATGAATGCAAGCATGCAAGGGAATCGGGTGGCTGTATGGGATGGCAGCAGATACTGGACACCTATATGGGCAGCATGAAATCCATAACAAATGCTGGTGTCAACACACTAGGCAGTACTAGACAAGGTGACAAATCCCACTGCAGTATACGTGGTGGCCCAAATAGGTTTCCATCAGACCTCCCAACCGTCCTGAATTACTCGGTATTTACTGAGTTTTGGGGTCCAAATGAAGGGGTGCCACGATTCCCAAGTGGCACCCCTTCATTTCTGATTTCTTTGCTTTTGTTTTTTTTTTATTTTTTAAATTTTCGCTCTGTCGGAGCTGATGTCATCACGTACGTGATGATGTCAGCTCCATCAGCACTACCAGCCAGTCGGAATTGAGCTCAAGGAGCTCATGTCATCATTTCCAGCTGGCTGCGAGCAGGTGGGAAGTGCTCAAACTGTTGCTGCCGAGAATGCTGGTTTTGAACTGTTGTTGCCGAGAATGCTGCTGGCTTTGCTGCTTCAGACAGAAACTGCTGACTATGGTGCTGCCTGCCATTTCAGACAGAGAATGCTGCTGAGAGGGACTTTGCTTCTGCTGTATTGTTGCTGCCGAGCCGAGAGAATAGGGACTTAATCTGCTGCCATTTCATATACTGACTAGGTAAGGAACAAAGGGTGTGTTTTTGATGAACTATAGAAATAATCCACTGCACGATGTTTGTTTGCTAACTGCTCATTAATTTATGAACTATTATATGAGTAATTAATGATTACTGAATTGTAAACTGAACATAATTCCTGGGTTTACTTCACTGCTGATTCCTGAGAAAAGAAACCAAGTGCAAGTGACAGAATAAAAAAAAAATCTGTCAAGTCAATAATTGTACTATTGTAGACATGCCATTGCTAGGTCTGTGTCTGATCTAA
This sequence comes from Protopterus annectens, assembly GCF_019279795.1. Lineage (NCBI taxonomy): Eukaryota > Metazoa > Chordata > Ceratodontiformes > Protopteridae > Protopterus > Protopterus annectens. Next base: position 1,037,288,118 of record NC_056743.1, on the reverse strand, counting down.
AGAAAAATATAGGTTTCATAGTTTTAAATATCTGTGCTCCAGCCCAAAGATCATGTTAAAGCATAGTCTCTAGATACAAATAGAATGTTACATATTCTGTTTTGTGTACTATCTTATTACTTACCAAATGCTTTTGTATTGTATCTGAACTTCATTTTGTACAGGTAAATCCATACATGGCTGATGGTAGTCATGGTACCTACTGTCTGCATAAGTCTTATTGTTAAAATTAGCTTGCTGGTTTACAGAGTCCTATAAAAATGTGCTTTCCCAAATAATCCTCCTTCAGACATAATTAGTAACAAAATTAACTCTATGATTTTTAGAGTGACAAGAGAGAGCTTGCTTTTTTGCACCATAGGAAGGCAGAATAGTTGTAAAGCAATTATTTTCTCTTTAGATTGGAAATAGGTGACATCAGTGAAAACCTGTTAGATGAACACCATTCAGTTAAAACTGAATGACCAAACTGCTTCATGTAAACTGTTTTTGCTTGTATGTATCATGGCTGTTTACATAGTTTAATAAACTCAAAGCTAGGGTAATGCAGGGGTGAGGGTATGTAGGAATAAGGTCTTTGACCCCATGCAAAAATAAAGAAATAAAAACTTTTATTTAAACTCTGGTCATTCAGATTCAAGACATAAGTATAAGGGTTTTCTTTGACTATTTGATACAGCTTCCAGATTCCCACCTGCAAGGTATAAATTGCAGAGGCAAGACAAAGGACCACTTAGGCAAAGGGCCACCCAGGAGTAAGCATGCAATTATCTTAGGCAATAAATGTGTTTCATAGGAAGGCAGCCCAAACTAACAAACTCCAAAGACTGTAAACTTACATTTTTTTCCAAAATGTTATTTTTGGCTAAATAGTGGGCTGTACAAAAGCAGTGCTGCTTTAAGAAGTTTCCACTGTAGCAAAGTTATAGCCCATCCAGTGGTAGGGTGGCATGAAGGTGCTGGTGACCTGATTTCAGTGATATATTACAACAGGAGTAGGTCAGGCATGGTAAGGGTTTATAGTCACATGAAAGGTATGTGCCAGGACTTGTGTACTGTGTCTACTGCAATTTGACTGCCACCTAAGAGAGAGACAGAGTTCATATACAACAACAGTCACTGGGGATGAACATGGAAGACATATACATCCTCCAGAATCTCTCATGCATGCCACTCTATGTTGCATTATCTAAGTGAAGGGATTATGAGATAGAAACAGACCATCTTAAGTTGATTGATTGACCTTGAAGTTACCATGCTCCCAAATAGCACCTTAAGAAAATTCTGGTTCCAGGATGGAGAAAATGTATTTCAGATATTATCTTTTTCTTTCATTTGCTTTGTTACTTTAGGCTGTGACTATGTTTAAACTCTGGCATATGTATTTTTTTTTCCTGTGGCAGGAAATGTGTTTAACCTTGTTCTAGTACTTAGCATGGCTAAGGGCTCATAATTATGTCAGTTAAAATAGCTAAGATAGTTATCTAATTTAAATAAATGTCGTCTTTAGGAGTTCTGTCTATACAACTGTCCTGATGTCTTTATTGTTTGAGTAATTTTTTTATACATTTTGTTTTATTTATACATTTCTAAGCTCTTGGGGCTGAGTATTTATTTATTTATTATCTGAACAAATACCATTTGGCACTATAGGTTGGCATAGCATACTACCAGTGTGTAGAGTGGTTGCAGTACTACTTTACTGGAAGAAGAATTCAATCTGCTTCCCCCGGAAACTGTGTGTGTGTGTGTGTGTGTGTGTGTGTGTGTGTGTGTGTGTGAGTCTGTGTGTGAAAATGCCCCCAATGTAATACACCTGGTGGCTAGAGGTATTTAGGCTCAAACCCTGTATAATGTAATACACCTGGTGGCTAAAGGTATTTAGGCTCAAACCCGGTAGCTTTCGCACAGGGTAAAAAGAGCCTAAAGTCCCCAGCCACCACCATTTCTCTGCTTTGCCCAGATTTTTTTTTTGTGCTAAGAGTTGACAGCTATGGTGACAACAGAATTTGTATTCCTCCATTATTGACTTTGTTGTTTGTCCAGTTTTTTTTTTGTGCTAAGAGGTTGAGAGCTATGGTGAGAACTGAATTCACTAAATGATAGCCATTAAGTTTCAGTCTTCCTATTGTTTGAACTGCTGATTTAGCATAGTGGTATGTTGCACTGACTATAGTGTTCTGGGTTCAAGACTTGCCAGTAACATGCATGGTGGTAATGAAACATTTTATTCTAGCAACTTTCCAAAATTTTGCAAGCAATGTTTAAAATGTGTTCTTGGGTTTTGATCTTTTGCCCCCCCCCCAAAAAAAAAAAAACTGAAATTGAAAATAAGTGTGAGAAGCTGTGCAAGATGCTTATGGCTTACACTACTGTTATTTTGTTTATAGCTTGGGTGTGGAAGTAGACTTTTTTATGATGGAAATGTTCTGAATTGGGCAGTTTTGTAATTATTGGTTCATGCATTTTCTTTCATGGCCTACAGTACAGCCTACTGGAAAATGCTCATTCAAACAATAAATTTAAAATGTGCTCTGTCTAACAAGTGTGCTGTATTATACGATTTTATTTATTTATTTATTTTATTTTACATTTGTTAACCGGGAAAAGACCGACTGGATATATATCCATTTACAGCGGAGGCCCGGGGAGAAAAGCTCCAAGTTATGAAAAATTTAGTAACAATAAAAATTTAGGTAATAGTATATCTAAAATTTAACAATTAATCTATTTATACTACTTAAAAAATGCAGGTTACAAAGATCTCTATAAGGTTAACAGCTGGGCAAGGACAAAAGATACATATTAGTTATAAATAGATAGGAGATAAAAACAGTATCGCTTAGGCAGTAAATATACAGGGAAAACCAGTTTTAGAGAGGTGTGTCTGAAGGATAAGAATTTTCAGTTAGTGAGTGATGAAGAAGAAATAGAGATGGTAGTATAGTCTAGTATAGTCATCTAAGAAGGAGAAAAGGGAAACCACAAATGAGAGCTAAGTTTGGTCTAAAATGATTATTGGTGTGTTTTTAGGTTAGTCAGGGTTAAGATATGAGCAGGAGTATAGTTTGATTATATCAGTCTACTTTATATAGTTAGTTGGGATTTGGGCATGGACATAGCCAGACTCTGTGCATGTGTGTTTTCAGGGAAATTTTGAATTGAGGGAAGGAGCTATTAGTCGTTACTTCTGGAGGCAGGGAGTTCCATTTTTTACCAGCAAAGTTGGAAAATAATGAATCTCCAGCTGAGTTGTAGGCTTTGGTTGTTTGTACTAGCACTCTGCTGGATGAGCGTAGGGATGTTAGGTTGTTATAGGGGATTATAAGTTTAGATAGACTAGGGGTACTGGTAGGTTGGTAGAGGATTTTATGTACAGCTGTGAGTTGGTTATAAAATATTTGATTGGGAAGTTCTAGCCAGCCTAATTTGTGAAGGTTATGACAGTGGTGGGTTCTGTATGTGGAGACTGTGGCAAATCTAGCTATATTGTTATAGCAGCTGGTGATTTTGTTGAGGTTTGCTTTAGATAGATTACTGAGGATGGGTGAGGCATATAGAAGAGAAGATAGAAGATGTGTGCGGGCTATTGCGGTTCTGGCAGTTGGGGTTAGAAATTTCTTTATCCTGTACATGGAGCCTATTTTTTTATTTACTGTTTTTATGGTTTTGTCTATATGGGCATTATAATTCAGATTGTTGTCAATGATTATACCTAGTAGTTTAGTGTTTGGTTCAAGAGAGATTATGGTGCCATTGTTTGAAGATACTGTAATTATTGGTGGTGTTAGCTTATGGGTGGGGGGGGAGTAGTCGTTTGGTTTTGTTTGGGTTCAATAAGAGAAGACAATTATTAAGCCAGTTCTCTACTTTGTTGAAGGTAGTCTGGGAATATAAGGAATATAACTTAATAAAGTCAGGAAGGTGTATCAAAGAAAAGAACACATGTATGTTTCTTGTTTTGTGTGCAAGGGGCCAATGATTTGAAAACAGCCCAAAAGTAATCTTTATCTAACACTGGCCAGATACATTTTCTTTGGATGTGGTGCAGGCTTCAATGTTGTTTCAATGAATGTGAGTTTCAAGGACAGAGAAGTTTTAATGCCAAGTCTATTTTCATTGTGAGACAGTATTGCTTTGTTCATCAGATGTCTGTTAGTGTTTGTGCATTGATGTGCTGCAAAATGTAAAAATAAAATCCAAATAATCATTGTAGAAGTAAAGCAGTATTTAGTGTTTCTGGTAAATGGGGTGAAATAGCCAGGTAATGGGACATTGGAATGGCTGCAGGGGGACTCTGGTGCCATATTTTGGCTGTCTGTTCTTCAGTTTGTGTTCGAAAGTTGGTATCCCATAATTCCACTGGAGTGGGTGGGGTTACATAATTATGTATGTAAATTAGATGTTAATCAGCGTACAGATTTGTACCTTTTTTTCATGGCCGTTGTCCAGATTTTTGATGTTTCCAGGTTGAGAGGTATGGTTTCCATATGACACAGACATGCATGTCAGTGAGGCTCACATATCCACCACCAGCCTCAGCCAGCAGGACAGGTGTAGATGACCATAACGAAGGGCTAGGCTAAGCATTTAATTGATGGCAATGGTGAACAGCCCCCCTCCAGACCTACACAGACAGACTGCAACAGGTCTGGCAGTTGTATGTTAGTTCTGGAGGGTAAGAAGTCTGAAACTGAAATGTAGGTCAATAAAACCTAAGATCTGTACTCCACTGATATGCCTCCAGTCTGCATGATAGGTCAGAATACAAAATGATGTGGAAGCCAACAGTGTACCTGACATACTAGTACAGCCATAGCACAGTTTAAAGTTGTCAGGTGTGCCCCACCCCCACAATCCTATGTAGAAATGCAGTAACATGTAAGTGTGAGGAGTAGTATCAGTGGAGCACAGATTACCTGAGCTGGCCAAATCTACAGAATAGATTGTTGCACATGTACAATATGCAGGGGTCTGTGTGTTAGGTTGTTGCGTGTTCAATATTGTCTGGAAGTAGTCAGTGTGTAGGCATGGAGGTTTGTGTCTCATGGCCTATGAGCAGTACTGCGGTTGACAGGGCCATGTTCCAACAACTGCAGTGCCAAACACAATGCTTCTCAGCAATACCCATGTCAGCAGTCATCGATACTCACTGTCCAGATGTCAATATCTGTCACCATCTGAAAGATGGACATGCCATGAATGTGGGCCCATACATACACCAGGTGGAAGTACCCTAGGCAGAGTGCATAAAATGTAACTGTCAGCTGCATACAACATTGGAATTGTACAGACAGGTTAGCAGCACATGAGTTGTCTGTGTAGTATGGAATACTGATGTAGTCTGGTCAATCACTGGCAGACCACAAAGGCACAGTTATGAAGTAATGAGAGAATTCCTATCTCCCAACACAAGGCCGCATAAGGGGAATGTCACAGGTATATCTGTGAGTCAGCTGCAAGTAGCTTCCATATCACACATGCACTCAGCTCACCCCACCATGAGCCACAGGTTTATCACAAGTCATATCCTTGCTGTAGGGAATGAGTATAGTATGACCCCGCTTCTGTATGGAAATACTCACAGAATGCAGCATGCTGAAGAGCTGTCCTATGCAGGTGTGTCCCTAGCTGTAAGCAGTACCCTGCCTGTATCCAGACCAATGGATCAATATGGACAGGAACTATTGCTATTAACTCCTTACCCTGTCATCCCAGGAGAATCTACTGGGTCACAGCCTGGGAATGTATGAATGATAGAATGCAGTGGCCTGCTACAGATGGCCTGCATCACTACCAAATAGCCTACAGTCCTCTGTCAAAGGCTTTCGCCTCAGAGGTAGTGCCAATGTATGGCATCACATGAGATCACAATTAACAACCTAACACAGTCAACAGAACACAAATACAAGGCTATGTTAACAAATCCCAGTAGTATGCCCTCCATGTCCCACTGCATAAACTGTGGACCAATCCATAAATACTGTTGGGATGAAGGGTCAACTATAGGAATACTTCTCAGATGTCGCTTGCATAATGATAGGAAGAGGATAGAATAACAGATTGGGGGGTGTAGACTCACGGACGTCATGGAGTGTGTGAAGTCTGAAACTACGATGTGTGTCCATACTATCCCTGCGTGCAAACCCAGTAATGGGTGGCTATAAACTTGCTCATCAACCACAATGTGAAGGGGAACTGACCAGATATATGAGCCCTGCCTCTGGGTAACCTGGGGGAATCTGTACAGCTGCGAGGTATGCCCACAGCAGGATATGGCCAGTCTGTTAAGTTGATATATGTACAAGAAGAGTATCTTCAGACACCATAGTACCAAGGTGCTGGACCATTTACACAGACCCATCAGCAAGTCTCTGTAGCTACCCCTTCAGAATGGCAGGAGTATGCAAGAATGTGTAGGCTGTGGACTACAATACTGGACTTAGTTTCATTCATCTTGTATTTCCCAGTAAATAACTGTGAGCAAATAATTATATCTGTCAGTTGTTGATGACATAATACATCACAGTGTAAAACAGTACATGTGTCTGAATATCTCTGCTAATGCCAACCATGTAACACAAGCAGCACAGACAGCAACAGTTACAGTAGCCCCCTATCTGTTGCCCATTGTGACTCCATATTGTCAACCTATCTACAGATATCCTGCAGAAGCAGGTTGCTAGCTGTATGTGTAGAACACCAAACCCTGGACTGGAGTACAATCCTACCTGGAATGGATTCACACACTCAATGCAGAAGGCCATACTGGCCATGCTCCTACACTTAGAGAAATGAAGCCCATGTCTGACAACACAGTGAGCTATATATATCTGACATTCACAGATGTCTGTGCACACACACCGAATTGTACACCATTCATGCATCACACACACATTGTATAGGAATACTCACACATATCCAAGGCCAACACACTATAATATGTCAAACATACACAGGCAGAGATGTGGGAAAGGGGAGACAGACAGTGACAGAGAAAATTCCATTATGAGGCTTGTCCCACCCACTACACATCCAATTAGCCAATATCACATGATGTGCTGATGCCAATCACTGTACACATTCCTTTTGGTAGCCCTTAGCCTTATAGTGTCTGCGGTGCTTGTGATAACTGTGTATTATGATAGTACAAATCAGTATTCATGTACCATTTGTATACTCAGTCCTGTCAAATGTAAAGTTGTGCGTGACTGATTGTGTGCGTATCTTTCCAGAGGAATGATTTATGACCTATTCACACTCACACTGCACTTTCCATTGCCCATGCTAGTACTCCTGCTGATGTCAGTCACCTTGAAATAAACCATCGGCCAAATCTAAGCCCTATGAGCTCTGTGGCACTCATGAGAACTGTGTAATACTGTAGTGTAGCACACTAGTTAGATAGGAGTTCTAATCCTGGTCCTGGCAATGATGATAATGTGTGTGTGCGTGGAAATGAATGTTTTTTAGGCCATTCACACTCACCACACCTGCAATTGACCTACTTTAGCATGCCTGCTGATGTCCGTCACCTTGAAATAACCCTTTGTCCAAATTTCAACTTTGTGACACTCGGGATAACTGTGTAATGCTGTAGTGTAGCAAACTAGTTAAGTAGGAGTTCTAATCCTGGTCCTAGCAACTGTGATAATGTGTGTGTGGAGATGAATGATTTTGAGGCCATTCACACCACTGCACATGCCACTGGCATACTTCAGCACGCCTGCTGTTGTCAATCACTTTGAAATAACCCTTTGGCCAAATTTCAGCCCTATAAGCTCTGTGGTGCTTGTGATAACTGTGTAATACTCTAGTGTAGTAAACTAGTTAGATAGGAGTTCTAATCCTGGTAAGCGTGATAATGTGTGTGTCTTTGTTGACACCTGACTTTGTAGTTTTTCACACTTTCTACACTTCCCTCTCCCCTCTTTTAGCACTGCAGCTGATGTCACTCACCTTCAAAGATACCTTTGGACAACTCCCTAGCATATAAGCTCAGTGGCGAATGCAATAACTGTGTAACACTGTAGTACCAATACAAGGTTAGGTCGGGGTTTGAAACACAGTACTGAAAAGTGATTGTATATATGTCAGCATATCCTGTGTGATTGTGTAATAACAGGATCCATTGCAGGGTGGATTTTGCTACATTTTCATATTGAGGAACAATATGTACCAATTTCACATTACAAGGCCAACAGTTGTCAAACACCATAGATGTTGTTGTAGACGATCCACAGCCATAAATGAGATCTCTCTCCACCTACCGATCATACACAAACATGCTTGGCTCTTTCTCTCATTCTCTCTTTCCCTCTGTCTCTCTGTCTCTGTCTGTTTATATTTCTCTCTCTCTCTCCCCCTCTCTGGTAGATGTGGAAAAATGCATCTGCTTTGCATAGGCAGGAGCTTGACATTGGTAGGTAATGCTCATGATCAACTGATGGCCTGTGCACAAATTGAGGTCCTCCACCTGCTAACGGCATGTGGAACAGCTGTGGTATCATTCCTATAGCCAGTTGCATGGAAACACGCTCTTATAAGTAAGCATTGCAAGTGGGTGTTGGCCCTTTTCCTTCACTGCGAGCAGGACTTTATGTGGGTGTGCGACAGCATCACAGAGGTTAGTTGGAAATACCTCTTATAACAAACACTGTGGAGACAGGTCAACAAGGTGGAAGGGATGTTTCAGACATGGGGATAGAATGTAAATATTGCTATTCTACATTTGAAGTAATGTTGGTTTAACATGGTTTGTGTAGATATGGCTGTTCTGCATGATTTAAAGTCTGGCATGACAGTGTTATGTGATTGAGAAAACCCTCACCTGTAGGGATATCTGCAGACTGGCCAGAGTTTGGAGATTTAGATTTGGTGTGTTCTCACACATTTTCTGTCTTTATAAATACAGTATAGAATACTCTGATGATTGTAGTCAGTAAATGGTAGCATCCATGTGTGTTACTGACTTCATATCCTTCAGAAGAGATTTGTCACAACAAACCCTGTTACACCAGCGATGTTCTCAGTTTATAATTGCAATATGTCAATATTGACCCTTTGCTTGTGCCTCTGTCCCCCAAGTCTGTCACCCTTTGTTCATATGTCATGCAGTAAGAGGTGGATATATACAGTATACCATTATTTACTGACATAATTCCTGATATCAAGCCAGTGATATATCAGACTGTCAGACATATAATGTATAGGAGGCCTAATATTTGAGGACAAAATCTGGACATTCTGTTGTAGTCTGTACAGTTGTGAGGTCTGTGTACTTCTGGTGATTGTTGACAGACTGTCTGTATTATGTAGCCATGCATTGTGATTATGTTATTTGGCTTGTGTATAGACTGGGGTAGATGTCAATGTTCTTGGTCTTGTTCTATCTGACATTGCATGCTGCTCCAGTTTCTGATACCCTATCAGCCTATATGTTTGTAGGGCCAGACTGAGACATGTCCCATACCACAGTCAGGCATCAGACTACACTGTGAATTGGGCTAGTATATGTAGAGTTAGTGGGTGAGTGGCAAACATGATGATGACTGTTGTTCACACAGTCCATATACTGTACTATTATGGATCTAGGACTGTTGAATGAAAGTTCAGCAGTCTGAATCCACTATCACCGAACACACTTTAGCAAAAGCGTTTTCACCGAAAAAGCGTTTTTGCTAAAGTGTGTTAAATAAAAAAAAAAAAAACATTTTAATTAACGTTTTTGTATGGAGGCAAGCCCCACTGTGCCCCCCCCACACACACCCCCTACTTTAATATTCTCAGTCTGCGATCGCACTACTGTGGGGAAAAGGGAATTTTCCCTTATCCGCACCATAGTACGACCTCCTCAACAGGCATACTTACGAGAAAATGCTTCTTTGGTGAAAAGCACTTTCGCGTAAGTATGCCCGTCCTTTAGTGATTCTGTGAAAATTTCATTCGGGGATCAGTATGGATCCCACTATTAGGCTTACCATTATGTGACTGTGACTGTGTTGAGATTGTTTTTGGGTAGACACTTTCACACTGGTGTCTGTTACTCTGTGCTGTTACACGCCTGCAGTGCCTGCTATATTTGCAAATACATGTGTAATCCTTACATAGGTAAATTGGGTTAGTGTTGTGGCAGTCTGCCTGTAGTGCAGACAGTGCTTGGTGACATACCTAGCAGCTCATTGTATTTACCGTAGTGTGATGTTGTGTCCAGATATTTGTCAGATATACTGTTGCCTGGCCAGCGTACATGTTGTGTATTTCTGACAAAGCAGTGGGCTGCTGTGAAATTGTATGTCACTAACTAGTGAGAAGTATGTGGCTTGGGACCTCTGCTCCTCCAGTTAATATGTGTTAGGACAGACAGGAGGGTGTGAATGCATCAACTGTGTGAGCTTATCTAGTCCAGTATGTGTGATATATCCCCATTTTCATGGCTTTAAACATCCCCTTTGTCAGGCTTGTTCCACATTTCTTGCACTAAGGAGTTCTGTGTATACCTCCTGACTGACCAGATTGTTTCAGACCGTCCATGTTTATTGCTCATATTTCTTCTGTATTCCACAAGATCATTACTGTGATTTGTGTGGTACTTCACTATGATGATTTTATGATGTTTGTCAGTAAGTGATGGCATACATGTCAGTTTCAGAAGAGACTTCCTTCACAACATGCATGTTGACACAACCCCTGTCACTGTAGCAACATTCTACATTTATAACTGCAATACATACATTATGTTCCCTTGCACTAAGAGATTGAGAGTTATGGTGCTGATGTATGACTACACTACATGTCATGGGCATATACTCAAAAAGGCAAAGATACCTGATGGTCAATGAAAGTCAGAGAACCAGTATTTAGCCTACAAAACTTTTAATACACACTTTCATCAAAAATACTTCATCAGAAAAAATTCTTACAGCCAAAAACTACCATTAAATACCCCACAGTTAATTAATGACCAATTATTCAATTAAAAAACTTAACCAAACTCTCTAACTCATGAATTACTGGAAAAGACACTATACAAAAAAAAATAATTAATTTCATTAGATGAAAGTTTAATTAAATAAAATGTTAAAACCAATTAAAACAAACTGAATACTGTAATGTGTCTGAATGAATTTAATAATTTAACTTAATAGTTAACTGTCATTTAATAACCTTCAATTTCCTATTTTTAAGGAAACATTTAATATTGATGCTGTCATTGAGACCAGGTCTTTTGTCTGCTTCTAATCTCACTTGCCAAATTGCCTCCCTTTGCTCTAATATATTTTTGTAGTCACCTCCCCTCAAATCACCCTGCACTACTTCTAGTATTGAAAATATATATATTTTTTAATTACTGCATTCGATAGAGTGTTTATATAATGCACTCATTTCGTTTTTGGTTCTGATATAATATATATGCTCTCTCATATGTTCAAATAGTGTTCTTGTTGTCATTCCCACATACTAAGCCTCACACCCACTACACATACCAATGTACACAATCCCCTTCGATTTACAGGTACAATAACCTGGAACAACTAAAGTTTGATCCAGATGAGGGATCATAATATATGGTCCTTCAAAAATGAATCTACATAAATTACAGTTTCTGCACTTAAACATACCCTTCTTCTGGGCATTCTGTAACAAATTAGTGCTTTTTTAGTGTCATTTCTTTTCAGCAATGTTTTAATGTTGTAGGTGTTCCAGTAAACAAAACCTGGTTTAATACCTGTACACCTGTACTCCTGATGAAGCTGTATCGTGAAAGCGCTTGTGTTTGCTTTGTGCACTAGTAAAGTATTTTGAACTGGCAGTAGTGGAAGTCATCATTGTATCCTTGTTCTCTTTTGCTTATTTCATTTTCACTTTTTGGGACACTTTATCTGAGTTCCTGGTGGTAGTTTTTGTAATATTTTATTTAATTAAATTTTCATCTAATGAAATTAATTTTTTTTTGTATAGTGTATTTGCCAGTAATTCATAAGTTAGAGAGTTTGGTTAAGTTTTTTAATTGAATAATTGGCCATTAATTAACTGTGGGGCATTTAATGGTGGTTTTTGGCTGTAAAAATGTTTTCGAATGAAGTCTTTTTGACAAAAGCTTATATTAAAAGTTTTGTACGCTAAATACTGGTTCTCCGACTTTCATTGAACATCAGGTATCTTTGCCTTTTTGAGTTTATGGTTGATTTGGCTGGCCACGCTCTTTTTCTAGTACGTCATAGGCATATGTTTTATATATATATATATATATATATATATATATATATATATATATTTATATATATATATATATATATATATATATATATATATATGTATATTTTCAAATCTGTATATCTATATATATATATATATATATATATATATTTATATATATATATATATATATATATATATATATATGTAATATATCTATCTATAAATATCTATATAATATATATATATATATATATATATTTATATAGATATTTATAGATAGATATATTACATATGTATATATATATATATATATATATATATATATATATATATATATAGATAGATAGATACTCATATATATGTAGAGAGAGAGATGGAACTATATACCAATATATATATATATATATATATATATATATATATATATATAGATATACATACATATATATATGTATATATATATATATATATATATATATATATATATATATATATATATATATATATATATATATATCCTTTTATGGGTAAACATGAGTGTTGTATATACTTTCTCAGATGTGTATATTTACATATAAGACCATGACTGATTCAACACTATTTTCACTTACAAGTACTAAACAATTGTAGTAGTCGAAGCAGTTGTTCACTACTATTCAGTATGTGTACTGAATGATATATTTGAAAAAGCAACATACATTCTCACAGCTCAGATGGCTTAGTGGTTAAGTGCTAAGTCTGTAGCATACAGGCTCCGGTGTTCAAGACCTGCATGGGCTATTTATTTTGTTACTGGGCAGAACCAGGGCTGATGGCGACTGGGTGATTAAGCCGCTTTAAAGCAGCTTTAAGCTGGTTTGCTCAGGTTTGCATGAAGCTAAGCACTGCTAAAGTATGGTTAAATGAATAGACACTTACAGTGTGTAGGCTTTACTTACCAGTGCGCAAATCTGCTTAGAATTTACATTTAAGCAATTCTTACACCTGCTAAGCATAGCTCAGTCCTGGTAACCAGTGATCACATTCCAGTCTGATAAAATAGCAGGGTAATGGCATCTTTAATAAGTGTATTTCATTTCCTGTATAGTCTACACTATGATATTACACTATTTGCTATTCTTCACCTGAAATGGGCACATGTGTGCATTACTAAAGCCACCCAGTGCTCTATTTTGCAATGACATCTGCATGTTAAGACTGTTACTACACAGTTGAAATGTAACCTCAGTACACTGATGTGGACTTTTGCCTTACCTGGATGCTCCTTGCCAGTTTCCTGGGTGGCACCCACCTCCATGACAGCTACATCTTGTAGTGGTTGTTCTCCGTGGGCCACCCCAAGGTTGGCAAGGAACTTCTCCATTAATTTAAGTGGGGCCTCTCTCGCTGTCCCCCCACCTGTAGCGGAATGATCCCTCACCACCACAGCAGCCCATTGCCGTGCATGCCGAATCAGGTCAGTTGCTCTGTGCCTGACCTGTTTGTACATGTGGCCATGGTTCCCCAAGGTGTTCACTCTCTGCGTGAAGTCTTCCCACGGGACTGTCCTCTCCCTCTGATGTTGGAGACCCTGACTGAAGAGGATGCGGTTGTGTTACAGGATGGCCTCAGTTATGGCTGCTGCCTCCTGGACATCATAGGCTGGAAGCCTCTGCATAACACCTGAAAGACATAAACAGGGAAAAACATATCACAGGACATCAGACATTGTCCATAGTTCTTTACATAGACAGCTCACTAGTAATGAGTATCAGTAGCCACAACATTACATCAGATAATACTCCAGTACCTAGCAGCATTGTATGGACATGCATAGCATTATGTGTAAGTAGGCAGTTTGCACCTGATTTATGGTGAGGGTACATATTCTTCTATACTGATGTTGAGCCGGGGGGGTGATGTTTGTCCTAAACATGTCCAAAGCAGGTCGTCTTTAGCTACCGTGTGTTTGTATGTGCTGTGGCTGACCTCCATTACAGGGTGGGTTGGATAGTTGCCTGTGAGTCCGCAGATATATGTGGGGATGGCCTTCTGATTGCCCTCAGTGTATGTGTCCAATTTGTACTCATACTCAGCATTACATTAATGCACCAGTGTCCTACTATGCTCTGTCAGACACAGGTTGAGATGTTGCCCAGATGATGACTGCTCCTACACACATGGTGGTGGAATGAAGACCTACAGGGGGGTATGCAGAGAAAGGTGTTGGCAAAAGAGAAGTGGGATTGACAGATGTAGAGAGTAGACATGAGTATAAAGAGATGGGGTGCATTGTAAAGAGAGTGTTGAACATGGCTATGGATGTGGAGTCTGACATACAGATGTGGAGTCTGCGGTTGTATGTAATGTTGGACAGCAAGGATGGTGTATAGGGCCTGTAGCTATTGGCTAGATAGAGGCACATAGCTAGGAAGGATGTGCAACACAAAAGGGTGATAAAGGAATATGAGTGAAATATACAAGCTAGGAGTGTGTTTAGAACATATGGAAACATCACGTTGATGGCTTGTGCCATGAGGAAAATGTGGGAGGGAGGAAATGTTGGCTGAGGTGGGTATGGTTAATCAGGAGGTGCAACAGATTAGCAAGGAGAATGCAAGGATAGCTATGAGGGGGTTTAACAGTGGAAAGCCTGTTGCTACAGGTGACATACCTGTGGATGCCTGGAGGTGTTTCTGAGACCTGGCAGGGTATTTTTAACTGGATTGTTTACTGTAATCTTGGAAAGTGGGAGGATGTGTGAGATGTTGGCGAATATGTATGAATACTGCTTATCTGAACAACGGTGGCCTGCAGAGCTGTAGTAGCAAGTGAGAGATAACATTGATTGCTCACAGGATGAGGTAATGGTAAAGGGTGGTGGCAGCTAGGTTGAGAACATGGTGATGATTGATGATTTGCAGTATGGTTTCATGTCAGGTATGAGTGTTACAGATGCAAATGTTGATCTACAAGTGTTGATGGAGCTCTGCATTGAAGCTGAGATGCAGCTGCATTGTGTCTATGTGCACCTACAGAGAGCATATAACATGCTGCCTGGAGAGTAGTTATGGTATTGTATGTGGAGGTGAGAGGTGCCAGAGGAGTCTGTCAGACACCTACAGGATATGTAGGAGGCTAGTGTGACAGCAGTGATTTCTGGTTTCGACATGGCACGTGGATTTAAGGTGGAGGTGGGAGTACATCAGGGGTCAGCTGTGTGTCCTTTCACATTTGCACTGGTAAGGGACAGGTTGACAGACATGATCAGGCAGGGGCCCCTGTTGACTGTGCAGTTTGCAGATGACATTGTGGTCTGTAGTGAGATTAGGGGACAGGTTGGGGAGACCCTGGGGAGGTGGGGTTATGCTGTAGAGCAGGGAGGAATGATGGTCAGCAGGAATAAGTAAGAATACATGTGTGTGAATGGAGTGGGTGACAGAGGAATGGTGACAAATCAGGGCATACAGTTTGGAAGGTGGATAGGTCTAACTACTTGGGAACACCAGTTCAGAGTCATGGGCAGTGTGGGAGAGAGGTGTATGATAGATTATAGGCAGGTTGTGTGTGCTGGGGAGGGGAGTTAGGAGTTATTTGTGACAGACAAGTACCATTAAGAGTGATATGTAAAGTCTACAGGAGGGTAGTGTGACTGGCTACATTATATTGGTTGCAGACAGTGGGATTGTACAGACAGACAGGATTCAGGGCTGGACACAGCAGAGTGTGGGATGTTCACATTTGCACTGTGTGTGACAGGGGGGATAGGATTAGGAACATGTGTGTTAGTGGGTCAGCCCAGGTTGGATGGCTTGCGGACAATGCTAGGCAGTGGCATTCTTGGTTTGGACTTGTGCTGAGGGAGTATACTGAGAATATCTTGCAACATATGAGGCTGCCAGGTTACAGGGACAGCAGACAGCCTACAAAAGGCATATGCATGCGGTGATGGCAGACATGCAGGTGTATGGTGTGTGAGAGCAATATGCAGAGGACTGGATGCCATGGGTGGAGATGATCTGCTGTGGGGACCCCAAACAGCAATGGCCAAATAAAAGGGAGGGAGATGTTGTAATGTCATTGTTTCCAGATTGCCAATTATTTGCAAGACATGGCACAAGTCTTTGAGTAAATGACTACAAATATGAGGCACAAATATGGTCAGTGTGCATAACAATGAACAGTTGAATGGCGTGAGCTTGGTAAATCACATGCAGTCCTATACACACTGCTGTGTCATTATTGCACTATGCAACTACCCTGTATAGCTCCATGACATTTCTGAGGCAAACATGCATAATACAGTTGTATTCACAATTCATAACTGGATATATGTGTGACATCTGGGACCTGAGCTGTATTCTATGTCACTGCAGATGGGCAGAGATGCTATGGCCATAGGTTCTGCTCAGCAATATGTCCATACAGCAAGTCTTGTTGGGACATGTATATTAAACTTCCTATTTCCCATTATTACATACTCACTACTGCAATCAATTACATGCATACCTGTTTGACATACCTGTTTTTTTTTTCCTGTTGATGTATGATTTTTTTTTTCTTGTCTGTCTGTCTGCTTCTCTCTCTCTGGGAGGTAGGTTGTACATCTGTTTTTCAGAGGCAGCAACTTGCCTTTTGTAGGTATTGGTCAGGATCAGCTGATGGTCTGTGCATGAATTGGAGTTCCACACTTGCTAATTTCATGTGGAACAGCTGTGGTATTATTCCTGTAGCCAATAGCTTGGAAACACAGTCCTATAACTGTGTACCTCAAGTAGGTGTCGGCCCTTTCTTTGCCTGTGAGAAAGTTTTCATGCATGTGTGTTACACACAGCATCATAGAAGGTTGTTCTATTAACAACGTATGACAGAGACTGTGAAGACAGCCCAACTTACCAGGGACAATTGTTCCGGACACAGGCACAAACTGTGAGTGTTGCTGTTATACAATTGAAGTAATGCTGGTTTGACAGGTTTGTGTGGATATGGCAGCTCTACATGATTTGCAGTCTTGAGAGTATTATGTGGTTGACATAGCTCAGACTGCCCAGAGTTTGTACTGTTATTATCAGTGTGTTGCTCACACATTTATTGAATTTGGAAGGTCAGTAACATGCTCTGTAGGATAGCAGTTAGTAAATGGTAACATCCATGCTTGTTTCTGACTTCATATTGCTTGGAACAGATATGTTACAATAAACCCTGTTACAGCAGCTATGTTCTCAGTTTATAACAGCAATATCTCCATCCTGGACCTGTGTTTAGGCCTCTGTCCATGAGTATGTCAAACTTTGTCCATATATCATGCAGTCAGAGGCATAGAGATATGGTATATCATTACTTAGTGACATGATTCGTAATATCATCCCAGTTAGGTATCAGACTGCCAGAAATTTTGTATAAGAGGGCTTATATATGATGACAAGGCCTGGACATTCTTTGGGAGTGTGTAGAGTTGGGAGGTCTTTGTATTTCTGGCTATTGTTGACAGACTGTCAGGATTGTGTAGCCGTGTATTATGAATACGTTACTTCTTGGGAGGGGGGGTAGATGTAAGTGTTATGTTTCCTTTTCTATTTGCCTTTGTATGTGGATCCAGTTTCTGGTGCTTTATAAAGTGTTTTTGTAGGGTAAGACTGTGACATGCCCCATAACACAGTCTCACATCATACTACACTGTGTATTGGGCCATTATATGTAGGGGTAGTGTGTGTCAAACATGCTGACAGTTTGGTTTACACACTCCTTATACTGGATGCACTTTCACACTGGTGTTTTTTTTCAGTGTTGTTACATCTGTGGAGTGCCTGGTATATTTGCAATTACATGTGTATTCCCCCATAGCAAGATTGCTTTTTTGTTGTGTCACTCTGCCTGTAGTTTGGATATTGTTTGGTGACATGGCTAGCAGCTCAGTGTATTTTCCCCTAATGTGGTGTTATGTCCAGATATCTGGCAGATGTGTAGTGTTGCCTGGCCCCCATAAGCATTGTGTATGTCTGACACATCAGTGGGGGGATGTGAAGATTTACATGACTAACTCCTAGGAAGTCACTGGGTTTTGGACTTGTGCTATTCCACTCAATAGATGTTGGAACAGACAGGAGGGTTTACTGCATCACATGTGTCAGCTCATCAACACCAGTATGTCAGATATGTCCACATTTTCATGCCCCCCCCTTGTCAGGCTTGGTTATGTTTTCTTGCACTAAGCTGTTCTGAGCATACCTGTTACTGGCCAGATTGTTCCAGACTGCTCATGTTTATTGCTCATGTTTCTGGTCTGTTGAACAGTATCATTTTATTCCTTCCAGTGGTGAATCACTGTGATCATGTGGGGAAGTCTGTCAGTATATGATAACATACATTTCAGTTTCATAACTGACATCCTTCTGAACATGTATGCTGGCACACACCCTGTTCCTGTAGCAACATTCTACATTTATACCTGCAAGATGCACATTTGTTGGTCCATTGCCCACCCCATTTTGCAGCCTTTGTAAAGATGTCTTGCACTTAGGGGTGGGGAGGTATGGTGCTGGGTATAACTGCAGTACATTTTATGCATATATATATATATATATATATATATATGTGTGTGTGTGTGTGTGTGTGTATGCATATATATCTATATCTGTATATGTATGTATGTCTGTATATATATATATATATATAAATATATATATATATATATATATATATATATATATATATATATATATATATATATATATGTGTGTGTGTGTGTGTGTATATAGATATTTCTGTATATGTATATTTATGTATATACATATATGTGTATATATATATATATATATATATATATATTATGTTAATATATATTTATCCTTGTGTGTGTGTGTGTGTGTGTGTGTGTGTGTGTGTATATATATGTATATATATATATATATATATATATATATATTTTTTTTTTTTAATATATGACTATTGATATATCAGTATATTTCTTGTTTGATATCTACACATTATATTATTTTATGATATATATGTACATATTCTATATGTGTAATTTTGTATGTACAGCTGCATATATCTGATGTATACACTTTTCATATGTATCTCTCACCATACACATCTGTATTTAAATATTTATATATTATAAACATGCTGGTTCCACAGTGTTTATTTCATAGTATTCTATACCTGTATTGAATGATATATTTAAAAACAAACATTCAGTATTGTAGCTCTGATGGAGTAGTGGTACATTGTTCTGACTATGGTGTGCAGTGCCTTGGGTTCTAGATTGGGAAGGGCTGATTACTTTGTTGCTGGGCAGGACAAGGGCTGTTGGATATAGAGTGATTAAGGCACTTATAAGCAGCTGTAAGTGGATTTGCGTGGCAGTAAGCAGTGCTAATTTCCAGTTAAATATACTTACAGACTGTTAGCCTTAAAAGTACTTAATCTGTGTAGGCATTGTTTAGCACTGTGCAAACCAGCTTAATCCCGCTTATTACTGCTTAAAAGTGCTTACTCCCTCTTACCCCCGCCCTAATTGTTTTAAAAGAAAAGAAAAAAGGGGTGATAAGAAAGTGGTCAAAAAGGGGGCACGCAGAGGGAAAGACAATAGGGAAAGTAGGGAAGGTCCTTAGCTGCTCATTTCTTCTACAGCAACAGCTGTGCATATATACTGAATTTTGATGTAGATTTGAACACTCAAACCCCTGAGGGAGGGGTAAGGACAACAATAATGTGTCGTGAAGCCAATTAGACAAGATTACATGTGTCCAGAGGACACGTGTGAAATGGACATCTATGTATGGGACAAATTTTATTTTTGGGAACAGATTGCCCTTTTTTTTAAGGTGAGAGTGGGATGTTGTGAAGGATACTAGGTATATTTGGGGAGGTAGTTTGGGAAGGAAGACAGACAAGATAGACAAGGCAGCATACAGGGGCAGTATATGACACATGTGGGGGGTAAACACTTTGGACGGGGAGGGGTGTTTGGAAATCGGAAACCCATGAGCCCCAAAATGGAAATAGTGGGACTGAGGTCCCCACACATGGGCAGTCACCACTGCACCTTCACGGCCCCAAATGTGGCTGTGCTGGGGGCTGAGCAGAAGGGGCAGGCTGACCCCCTAATTGTGCCACATGGCCCTCAAGCTAGAGCAGCAGATCTCCAAACTCCTTTGCTGGGACCCGGTGCCATGGCCAGATGAGGTGGGAGAGGTGGGTCGGCTGGAACAAGCCTTCCCAAACGTGCTATGGTGTTACAGTTTTAGAACATATGTGGGTTAGTAATAATCAACACAATCCAGGATTAATTATAACAGCATGCATAGATATTCCCATTAACCCAAAACAACAGATTTGGAGCAGTTGCATAGCAAACAGAACACATGCATATATGGAACCACAGTGGCCATTACAATGGCATGCAGGTTACATCGATAGCAACAGGCCACCAATGATAGTATTTCAACATGGAACATTAATAAAAACACATTTCAATATTTGGTGAACGATAGGACATATGTCCCAATAGTAGGTTTGGTGTAAACATACCCATTGATTTGTGTGTTTAGATTATTGTTGCAGATATGGTGGGGGAGAGATGTCAATTAACTTGTATAGCCTTGCAGTGCTCACAACTTTAATGATCATTGCTCTAATCATTACTCCACAGCTATTATTACAATACCCTATGGCCTTGGTTTGTGCAGTGGCATGTCTGTACACAGTGTATACTTCAACTGTCTTATAGCTAAATTCTACTTCTCTTACCTGGTAAACCTGTGGAGGGAATGATTGTTAGCACTACTTGACTGTTTGTACACATATTTCCAGATTCCTAGTTAAAATTATAAACATACTTCTCAATCTCTTAATGCACAACATCTCAACAAAGCTTAACAACATGGGGGTACACACAGGGAAATATTTTGAATATTGTTCTTGTAAACTTTTAGACAGTTGCAAGAGTAACAGGATTTGTTTTAATATACATTTTCTGAAGAATGTTAAGTCTGACACTCAAATGTATGTCATTATTTGGTCACTACAATCCTGAGATCATCCCAGTGATTTGCCAGGAAAAAAGGACTGGCCAAAAATATGAGTCAAATATCTGGACATTCTGGGAAAATCTGTACAGTTGAGAGATATGATTATGCATACAACTTACTACTACTCCCAGGATTTGAACCATGGCTATATCTGCTAAATATACAACAATTTCTACTTCATCAGAGTGAGCTATTTAGAAACAAATGTTTCTTCAGTGTTTTCTAAGTCTCTCTTGGTTGTGCAATCTGACCTTGTAATTACAACAGTCTTATACAGACATTCCTAGACATATTTTATGTAGCACAGTGTGAGAAACAGTGGTTGACACAACAGTACTATTTTGATATCAGATCTTAGTGAATGCTATATGTCACATCATACTATACCAGAGTAAACTCAACCAGTCTAAGATTTAAAACTTTATTGCCAGGCAGTTACAGTTTTCTTATCTGAAAGACCTGTGGCGGGAATGTTTGTTAAAACTACCTGACTGTTTCTACATGGATCTAGGACTGTTGAACGAAAGTTCAACAGTTTGAATACACTATCACCGAACACACTTTAACAAAAGCGCTTTCACCAAAAAAGCGGTTTCGCTAAAGTGTTTTAAAAAAAAAAACATTAAATCTGCTTTTACGCAGGGGGGCAAGCCCCCCTGCACCCCCCACACCCCTTCCTACTTTAATATTATCATTCCAAGATTGCACTACAGTGGGGAAAAGGGAATTTTCCCTTATCCGCACCGTAGTACGACTGGCACAACAGGCAAACGTATGGGAAAATGCTGCTTCGGTGAAAAGCATTTTCACGCAAGTGTGCCCGCCCATTCGCGATTCGATTAAAAGTACATTTGTGCAAGAGTCCTAGACCCTTCTACACATATTCCTGATTCCTAGTTAAAATTGTGCACATACCTCTCAATCTCACTTGACAACATTGGGGTACAATAGGGGCGTATTTTGAATATTTCTCTTATAAACTTAGAGAGTTGCTACAGTAACAGGATTTGTTTTAATTTTTTTGATGGATTAGAAGTCTGATACTCAAATGTATGTCATTATTTAGTGACTACAATTCTGAGATCATCCCAGTGATTTACCAGGGAGAAAGAGGAACAGGCCAAAAATATGAGCCAATTATCTGGACATTCTGCGAAAATATGTGCAGTTGAGAGGTACGATTATGCATACAGCTTACTACCACACCCAAGATTCGAACCATGGCTATGTGTGCTAAAAGTACAACAATTTATTTCATCAGAGTGAGCTATTTAGAAACTGCTGTGTGTTCTTTCAGTGTTTTCTGTCTAAGTCTTTCTTGGTTGTACAATCTGACCTTGTACTTACAACAGTCTTATACAGACATTCCTAGACATATTTTTTATGTAACACAGTGTGGGTAACAGTGGTTAATACAGCATTACTATTCAGAGAATGCAACACTAAATGCCATACAATACCAAAGCAAACACAACCAGCCCAGGATTTAGAACTTTATTGCCAGGCAGTTACGGTTTTATTTAAATATCACCTATATGGGACTATTACTGTCATATTGTCTGGTTTATTCAGTACAACCCATACACAGTTTTTATACTGCCAGGTGACTTTCTACTACTATATATTTATTTGGTATGACTACTACAATCAGGATTGTTACTCATCAGCCTCACGATGCAGCCTTTCCAACCCACCGGCATGGGCTTTCTGATTCACAGCATGCGCAGCTGCAGCTGTAAAGGGAATAGAGAAATATTTAGGCATACCTATCCATCACATGCACAGGCTGGACTTTGGTAAACAGTTATTGATATGAATGCGTACACACTGCTGGGACATCACCCCTCTGCCTTGCTTCTTGAATCCAGTCATCCAAGAGGTCCCTCTTCCTCTGCTTCAAGTCGGCATAGTGGTGCCGGACCTGCTCACCAGTCCGAGGGATACCAGTGGCACTGGTGAAATCATAGGTGAGACGGTCCCAAGCTTCCACTTTATATTGGGAGCCCTGGTACTGGCCTCGCAGCAGTCTCAAGTCATGTTTATTTACCAGGAGTCCTACCATGACCTTGCACTCTTGTATGCCCCAGGGCTGCACGCAGAAGCGCATGCCCTTACCAACACCTGCCATACTGCCTACAGTGGGAAGCTGCAACTAGTTATGAGCTGTATTCCTACCTGTGAGGTTTACATTCGGCTGATTTCCAACCCTTTGCTGTGATTGGATGGCTTTGAATATGCTGTGCTAAGCTAAACTACAGGCAAACCTGTTTAGCTAAGGTTGGCAGTGCCTCCAGTCTCCACCCCAAACATACCATTAATAACATTCCAAAATCCCAGTTTTTGCATTTGAAGAGAATTTGCTCTTCACAGCAGGATCTTACACAATGCCATCAGGGTTTAGCTAACAGATTTTTAGCTAGGGGATATGGCAAACAGAATATTAACTTGGCCATGCAATGGGCTAAAAACTAATCAAGGAACACTTTATTAGAATACAAACATCAACCCAGGAAGGATAATAAGGACACCTTGAGAATGGTCACCACATTTGGTAGAAACACACCACATCTTATTGATGTTATTGAAAACACTGGAATATTTTGAAGACCAATGAACAATTGGATGACCTTTTGGGGGACAAATGCCTATATTCATACAGGCGGGGAAAAACTTTGGGTTCCCATTTCTCTCATTACAAAAAAATCATGCATCAGGATGTCATTTATCATCAAACCACATTAACAGGGGAGAGATTGGTTGGTTCTTACCCATGCGGACATTGCACCTTCTGTAAACATGTTTTCAAAACAAAAACCTTTACCAGTAAAAATACTGGACAGTTGTACAACATTATCTGCTTTGCCAATTGCGGAACATATTGGGTTATATATTTAGCCACTTGCACTTGTCAAGCTTTCTATGTGGGCCAAACATCTAGACAATTTAGATTTCGAATGTCAGAACATTTAGGGGATATTAGGAATGCCAGAGCCACCAATGCTCTTTATAGACATTCACTGATTCATCATACAGCAAAATTTACTTTCACAGTTATTGACAAAATATCAGGCAACAGATCTTTCAAAACAGGGTAGCATAATATATTAAACATGAAGGAAAGGAAATGGATTGTAAAATTGGGGGTTTATTCCCACATGGATTAAATGACAAATTGTAGTGCTTTCCTTTCCTATCATGTGTTGGATACCACTCGGTATTACTCAGTACTCTGTGGTGGATACCAAGAATACAACAGTTCTTAAAACAAAATCAGAATACAAAAACATCAAAGAAAAAAATAAAAGGGAACAAAACAGTAAATTTATATGGACTTTTATTGTGTTCTGTATTTTATTTGTGCCTTTTTGTGTTTTTTTGTTTATTATTTGGTATCAGAAAAGTTTTGTCTTGGACAGGAAATTATGTCATGTGTACTTAATTAGATTAAGTATTTATTGCAGGGTTATCACTGCTTTTTGTGATGTACCACTGATGAAAGCTATATGCTGAAACTGGTCTGGTTCTTATAATAAATTTTCATGCTTCCAAGGTGTTGGCTTTCTTTTTTTCATGTTTGCTGCAGGTTCAGCACTGCTTGCCAGTGGGCAAATCCACTTAGCTGGGCTACTCATTGCTTAGCAGTCATATTTACACAATGCTTACACCTGGTAAGCAGAGCTGTACAATGCTTAGCATTGCTTATTTTTTATTTTATAGACTATCTGCTGTATGGGATTGATTCATCATTCATTACATATTATAAATTTGTTTACTGTCCCCGACATCCCCCAATGTGCTTTTATTACATTTATTCATGTGGGGTTATACTAGATGGGGTACTTGTGTTTATATGGGGGTTTCACAACTTTATTAAACTGACACCTCTCATCTGGACCTGCTACAGTACTCTGGTTAACAAATATATGTTATTTAGTAGCTAATTATAAAAAAAAAATGTTTATGTACCGCTTTCACATGTAAATTGGTTACATTGGGGATTGAATGGCTGCTTGCAAAGTGCGTGCTCTAACCACTAGACTATTGAAGTACAGTGCTGTTTAAGCAGGACTAAGAGTAGCTAAGCAATAGGCACACCCATGCAGCTACACTTAAACTTTATTGCATGTATAAAAAAATGTATTTGTTGTGTTTTTTTATTTGTACCCTTCAGAATATCCATGTTAATGCTGAACCTGTTATTCTATTAACTTTCTGCTCTGTGGGATGATTGTACCTTATGGCTTTGTCACCATTCCTTACTCCAACGGGTTGGGAGGCGTGCACTATGTGCTTATGCTAAATCTGTTGTTCTATCAGCATTTGCCTTGATAGGGACGATCGTCCTTCATGGCTTTTTCCCAGATTTCTTACCCTGATGGGTTGGGGGTGTTACGAGCGTTCTCGCTCATTTTAAATTGCCGAACGGCAATTCTGGTGTGCAGGGGGTGTGTGTATTGTGAGAGCACTGCTCTCAGACACACCTCCTGCACTCATACACAGAACATTGTCCGTTTTGCGGCACGGCAGCATGGCTTCATAAATATGCATGTCGCGCTGCTGTGCTGGACAGGAACGTCCCTTCCTTGCAGAAGTAAGCTATTCCTGCACGGAAGTTTACTGAATCCCTGGGATTATGTTTTCCATTTTATTGATTTGAATATGTTGTTTGTCCCTTTGTTTTTTTTTTTTAAGTGTTAAACCCAGACATTTCATGTTTTCATTTTTACAGACACTGGCATGCACATGTAAACATATGTATGTTTGGGGGGGGGGGGGCAGTGGGACAGTGTGGAATTTTTCTATTTTATTTATTTTACTTCATAGACACAAACACACATGTGTGTGTGTGTGTGTGTGTGTGTGTGTGTGTGTGTGTGTGTGTGTGTGTGTCTGTGTGTCTGTGTGTCTGTGTGTATGTTTGTGTGTATGATACTTAATTTTGCATCATATTATGGTGTTCACAAGTGTAGTAAAGACATTGGGATCTGATGGATTGTACTACTACAATGGCTACTTACAGCCATCAAGTATAACTCAGTTTCACATTCATGAAAACAACCTAACAAATTATTCATGCATGACATAAGTAACAATCATTGAATGTCTATGATTTTGTCTCATTTTTTTTTCTTTTCCATATAAAATATGCAATTATCTGGGAAATAGTCAAGGGCTACTGTCACCAAATAATGACATACATTTGTGTTTTAGGCTTCATAACTTTTAGAAAATGCATTCTAATACCAAAATCTGTCATTTTAGCATTTTTAAGTATGTAAGACTAGTATGTACAATCTGTCCCTGATTTTAGGCCTTTCTCCCTCCATTGTTTATTTGTTTGTTTGTTTGTTTGTTAATTTACTTATTGAATTATTTATTGAGTGATTTATTGGCTTTGTCTCTGACTCTGAAACTAATAGGTCAAAAGTTATGCCTGTCACAAATTCGTTAATACTTTTTACCAAATAGTGATAATAGGTAATAAAGAATTATATTACTGGGAGAAAAGAACCTTTTGCAACTATGTGTGAGTATGAAGAAATGGTTATTAACCATGTTGTGACCAGTGTAGCTGAAGGTTTTAGTAAGTGTTCCACATTTCTGTCATGTTCCACCTTGTGAGTAGTGTTCCACATTTTGGAGATGGAAGATTGAGAGCTTTGGGACTAGCGTTTGTGTTTTTATTATTCATTATGTGAAATGCAGATTAAATTGCTTGTTGGGAGCCTTATTTTACTTTCTTATTATTGTTCACTAATTTTATTATCTGGACATCTGAAAGACAGAAAAGTAGCTATAATTCTTGGGTATGGGGATTGTCTGTGGATTGAATGACTGACTCTGCTGTTCCTTGATCCCTGTTCTGTCTTTGTAGGACTAATGTGGTTTATATGAAGCATGATAGAATAGTTTGATTACTGATGGTATGAAACAAAGCTGAAAATCCTTACTCTGGTCATTATTAGGTAATGCTAGGCTTGGTAGGGCTATTGTGTATTTTTGGGAAAATTGTAATAAATTAGAGATCATAGGTTCATAGGTTCATAGGTAGATACTAGGCTATCTGCCCTAGGGCATTTATAAGCCTAGCCCGAGTGTATTTGGCTTTCGCCTCCCTATTAGATTAGCCTACTGTGCCTCTGTATAGTAGGTCACAGACGGTAGCCCTTTAAGATTAGTTCACTGTACCTCTGTCGAGCAGGGACACAGAAGAGATCCCAGGGTTGAATTTGCGATTTCCCATCCACGCGTCCAGATTTCGCTTGAAGAGGGTCAGCGAGGGGCTATGTCTAACATGAATTGCTATTCGATTCCAGAGTGAGGGGAGCCTCTGGGAAATTAATCTGTCCCTTCAGCATGTCCTATTTATTTTTCTGCTGGGGTTTAAGTCCCTGGAGCATGTAGCTCTAAGGGATTTGGATTTTTTGAGGTGGAGCATGTCCATTAATTCTGGGTTAGACATAGCTTTGTATGTCAGGCATAGATCGCCTCTGAGTAGGCGGTAAGCAACTGAGTATACCTGGAGTTTCTTTAGTCGAGCTGCATAGGACATCTGTTTGTAGCCCATGATCCTCTTGGTGAGGTACTTTTGGGGTCTCTTCAGTTGCTGCAGGTGTCGGATAAGGTACATCCCAAAAGGGGCATTGTATTCAATTAAGGGCCTGATGAGTGACGAGTATAGGGGCACAATGACCTCTCTTGATCTAGATGCGAACCCTTTCATGATAAGGTGGGCTATATAGAAGGTCTTTCTAACCACTTTGGCAACATGATTATCAAAGGAGAGATGGCTGCATAGGACATCTGTTTGTAGCCCATGATCCTCTTGGTGAGGTACTTTTGGGGTCTCTTTAGTTGCTGCAGGTGTCAGGTAAGGTACATCCCAAAAGGGGCATTGTATTCAATTAAGGGCCTGATGAGTGACGAGTAGAGGGGCACAATGACCTCTCTTGATCTAGATGCGAACCCTTTCGTGATAAGGTGGGCTATATAGAAGGTCTTTCTAACCACTTTGGCAACATGATTATCAAAGGAGAGATTACTATCTACGCTGGTCCCCAAATCTCTAATTACTTCTTCCGTACTTAATGGATTACCACCTATGTGGTAATTTGTGGGCACTTTGTTTTTCCCAAAGGGGATGACTATGCACTTTTTAGCATTTAGCTTGAGGCCGTGGTTCTGGCACCAAGCATCCGTCTCTGTGAGACCCTTTTGGAGGATGCTTGTGTCAGCTGGAGAGTCGATTATGGCTCCCAGTTTGCAGTCATCTGCGAACTTTGTCAGCCATAGTCCCCCCATGTTAGCCTGAACCTCAGAGAAGTATATACCGAATAAGTGAGGTCCAAGAACTGAGCCTTGTGGGATGCCACTTGTAACTGGTTTGGATTCGGACATGGCACCTGTGATTCTGACCATGTGGGTTCTATCCTTGAGCCAGTTTGCAACCCATCTTGTGATATAGGGGTTGATATTTAAGCTGTTAAGCTTATTTATGATGACCGAGTGGGGTATTGTGTCGAAGGCTTTTGCGAGGTCCAGGTAGGCTGTGTGGACTACCTTGCCCTCGTCTATGGTTTGGTAACTGTTTCAAAGAAATCAACTAGGTTTAAGAGGCAAGATCTGCCCTTAACAAAGCCAAATTGGGTAGGGTCCAGTGTCTGGAGGCTCCCAATGTCTTTGTTTATGAGTTCCATTATAATACGCTCCATAGCTTTACATACTAGACTAGTCAGGCTTATGGGGCGATAGTTGCAGTACTTTTTTATCTCAATCATACCTAAACACAGTCAATAAAATGACTATGACTACTGGACAGAAGGGGTACTATCTGTAGATAAAACTAGATGTTCATTCTCTAATTTGTTCAAGTTAAAACATCCGTCTGGCTTTGAATTAGTAAATTGCATTTGCATGAAGTATGTAGGAATATTTGACTGTAGCTACTGTGTGTTTGTGAAAAACAAATGTGAATTATATTACTGTGGTCATTATTACAATTATTTTTATTTATTTATTTACCATAACTTGACATCTGAAATTTTTACAGTCAACAATATGGCATTAATTGCTAGATACAGGAGTTGTTTGTGGATGAAGACTGACTATGCTTTCCTGATAAATTAGACAGTTTTATCTGTCTTTACACAACTATCATGCATTTGTGTAAAGAATAATGGAATACTTTGCTGTAGCTATTTTCATCACACTTAGACATTAGAGTTGTACGCATTCAATAAAGTGGCTGAAATTGATTTATATGAAGATCATATGTGAAAAAAGTAATTTTGCTTGCTGCTGTTTTATTACTGTTAGACAGTCTTTGATATGGAGTCCCAGGTGTAGCCTCACAGATTGTATTGTATTGTATTTGCTGAAATCAGCATAAAATATGCATTGCTATAACTTAAACCTGCATGTTTATAGGGAGATTTTGCAGTATTTCAGAATAACACATTGGCCATAATTTCTTTCACTTTTCATCACAGTCAGATGTGAGCCTTGTACACAATAAGTGTCTACGTTTGATGATCTGGTTTTCAGCTGGTCATTGGTACAGTGGTGAAGCATGTAGCCACAGTGCTTGGCTTTCTGGATGTGTTCTTGACTGTGGTTCCTTCTGTTTGGAATCTGAATGTTCACCCTGCCTCTTTGTGGACTTTATCCAAATGCATTGGTTTCCTCCAACATCCTAAAGGCATGCCATATATGAAATGCTTTTCCTAAAATTTATTTGTAGGCCCTCATGCAGTGTATGTGTGGTGTGTGTGTGTGTGTGTGTGTGTGTGTGTGTGTGTGTGTGTGTGTGTGTGTGTGTGTGTGCGTGTGCGTGTGTGCGTGTGTGCGTGTGTGCGTGTGTATCATGCTTCCCAGAACATTTAGACCCTTACAGCTTCAGAGTGCCTGGTGAACCTCACACTCCAGGATGTATAAGTGGATACTGACACAGGCTTAATAGGTACCTCAGACATGTGCACAGAGAGTTGTTATAACTTATGTTGCAAAATGGGAACAGTATGGCAATTATTTCCTTAATTTTTCTATAATCAAACCTCAGAGGTGTGCTCAGAAGGACAATATAATATGTCAAGGGGCAGTGTACATCTTGGAGCAATAAGTTGGACTGCATTAATTTGATCATTATTTTTCCCTTGCCGTTGAACATTGTAAGTATAAACAGGGAGTTATCTTTAGTACATAAGGATAAGAAGGCATACTGGTAATACAGAGGTGGCAGTAACTGCAGTGCTACTGCATTCTTTTTATTTTTTCAGTTACATCCCAGTCTGACATCAAAGGGAAAAAGAAAATGTAGATGTCTTTTGGAAGAAGGGGTAAGCAGACATACTGCAAGCAGCCAATTGAAATATATCACTGTGGCCATTTGAGCCTTTAGTTTTGTCACACTTTAATACCAGGGTGATACACAGGATGTGACCATCTTTTGATGGTGAAGTATAGAGAGGCAGACATGCAGTATTCCAAGAGATGATTTATGTTTCCTCCAAACTGTTCATCTTCTCAGTTTATTATGAACTGAGGTTTTGTCAGCTTTGAACATTAAGCTTTAGCCATTTTATTTCTAAACTGAAAGAAAAAAGACTGAATTTATTTTTTTGCTCATGATTTTTGTTCAGAGTATCACAGGATTAAAGGGTTAGAAAAAAGCTCTAAAATACACCGCAAAGCAGTTATAACCTATGGCTAACACACAGCATAAATCAACTATTTCCTCCATATTTATTAAAATGCAGTATAAATTTGTATTTTGCAGTAAAATTATTTGTGGATGTAAAAGCTAGTTCCTAGTGGTCAGTGAGATAATTTGCAATCTATGAAATAGCCTTAAGGACCATCTTTGTGACTATTACCTGATTCTCTGATTAGATGGGTTCACCTAGGATCCTGGTTATTATTGTTCATCTGGCACCCCTACCATGGCCAATGCCACCTTCCCTTACTGAACATTAAAGTGCAGCCTGGTCTGGCTCATTCTGACATCTCACCAAGTTGCCCACAACACCCCTGAACTAACAATTTGTTATCCAAACATAAAGAACAAGATAGAAAAACTATGTGCAGTAAACTCAAACCCCACCCCTCTCTTCCATTTTAGTTAGTCAAGCACTCACTGTTTTTAGGCACCATTTTGTAGCCTAAGACAAAACATTGATATTGCTGATCCTTTCCCATCCCCAAAGAAGCCTTACCTGTATGGACTTACCTTCAGAACACATGTTCTGTTAATAAATTGATATTAGTAGAATTACAATATGTGAACAGGTTTTATTAAAGTTTGTTAAAGTTGGCATCCCTCAGAGTTTTCAAGACAGTTTTGAAATGTTAACTTATTGTGTGGCAGATCCTTTTCCCTGTATTAACACTTTTAACTGCACCCAGTATATGCATCTCATTTCCACTTCATGATGCTTAACCATCTGCTTTCTTCAGTGCTTTCTGGGAATTAACCCTTTTTTAAGTAATCATTGGTCAAGTTTCAGTCTCTCATCTTGCCTCTTCCAAAAAATGTTAGGACAGTTCTATTCATTTCTCTCTGTCTTAAAGGCAATAGAAGACTAGTGCATTTTTCCATCAAGTAATAAAACTCTCACAGGGATGTAACCTGACCTAAGCTGTCATATAAGTTCATACCTAGCTACGTTCCTTTTGAGAACCTCCATTTAGTCTGCCATCCAAGCAATCTAAAGAATAATGTCTTTCATAGCATTAGAAGTGTGTTTCCATCTGCTTATCTCTTCCATTAAATGCAGTAAGATACTGTGTAGTAACGCTTTCTCCTGTGCCACATACTTAAGTTCTGAATAAAGTAGTCATAAATCCTAGTTGCTAAATACTGTTGGACATCTACATCTTGTTCTTGCAACATCTCCAATGATGCTGCCTGCATCTTTGATACAGCCTCTCTCATCTTTTTAGATGCCATCGGTATTTCCATCTGTTTGTTCTCCATTTTTCTTTTTGAAAACTGGGAATGGTTTTTCTGAGTATCTCTCCTCATATTTCACATTTTGGTTAAATTTTCCTGCATACTTTTAGGCTGGACTGCTTCTTTTTTATTTATTTATTTATTACAGACATCCACGTATTTACAAGGAATGAAGAGAAGAACAACAGGAGAGAATGACCACCTTATTAATGGTATACAGTCTGATCAGTATTAGGTTCATAGTCTCATAGGTGTGTACTAGGCTAATGGTCCTGGAGCCTTTACAAGCCTAGCCCATAAAAGTGCCCTGGCATCATGCTACCCAACGTTAGTTCCCAGTGCCTCTATCAAGTCGAGCCACTGGAGTGATCCCCAGGTTGAACTTTCTATTACCCATCCACTCATCCAGATTTCTATTGAAGATGGACAGTGAGGTGCTCTGCTTGACAAGTATGGGAAGTCTATTCCAGAGCATGGGCAGTCTCTGGGTGAGGAACATGCCCCTCCAGCATGTTCTGTTGATTGTGGTAATGAGGTTGAGGTCTCTGGAGCATGTGGTGTGGACGGATTGGTATTTCTTTAGATGTAGCATTTCTAACAGAGCTGGGTCAGATATGGCTTTGTAAGTCAAGCAGAGATCGCCTCTAAGTAGGTGATATCAGACAGAGAATATCTGGCGTCTTTTGAGTTTGCTCATGTAGGACAAGTGTTTAATGCCTAGGATCCTCTTCATGAGGTACGTCTATGGCCTCTCCAGCTGTTGCAGGTGTCTAGTGAGGTACATGCCAAATAGAGCATTATACTCAATGATTGGTCTAATGAGGGAAGAATAGAGAGAGACAATGACTTCTTTCTTCCTGGATGAAAAACCCTTGGTAATGAGATGTGCCACATAGAAGGACTTTCTAACCACAGTGGCAATATGGTGGTCGAAGGAGAGGTTGCTGCCAACCTGCATCCCCAGATCTTTTATAACGCCTTCAGTGTTCAGTGGGCTCCCATCGATGTGGTAATTAGTGGGAAATTAGTTTTTACCAAAGGGGATGATGATGATGCATTTTTTGGAATTAAGCTTAAGGCCGTGGTTTTGACAGCAGTCATTGGTCTCAGTGAGGCCTTCCTGTAGAATGTCTGTATCACTTGTGGAGTTAATAATAGCTCTTAGCTTGCAGTTGTCTGCGAACCTGTTCAGTTAGAGTCCCTTTGTGTTGGCCTGGACTTCTGAGAAGTAGATGCCGAACAGGAGAGGACCCAGGACCGATCCCTGTGGGACTCCACTTGTGGCTGGTCAACAGTCTGACTTGGCGTCTGGTACTTTCACACTCTGTGTTTTATCTGTGAGCCAATTTGCAACCCACCTAGTGATATACGGGTTGATTCCTAGTTTGGTGAGTTTATCAATAATTCCTGAGTGAGGAATGGTATCAAAGGCCTTGGCCAGATTGAGGTAGGCTGTTTGCACTGCCTTACCTTCATCCACAGCCCTGGTGACTGACTCAAAGAAGTCAACCAGGTTGAGCAGGCATGGCCTCCCTTTCACAAAGCCAAATTGTGTGGGGTCTAGAGATTTCCTATATTTTGTTTATCAGGTCCATGATGATGTGCTCCATAGCTTTACATATCAGAATCATCAAGCTAATGAGGTGATAATTCCCAGGGTCTGTAGTCACTCCCCCCTTATGGAGAAGGATGACTTTAATAGTGCACCATTCGGTAGGGACAAAGCCTGAGGTAAGGCTATGACTGAACAGGGCACACAGATGTGGTGCCAGTTCACTTTGTAGTTCATGCAGAACACAGCCAGGGATATTATCAGGTTTCTATTAGATGACTGAAGATCCATTTTGTCGAATGCATCTTGGTCGAACTTGAAATGTCGAAAAGGCAAAATGATGAAGAGGTATATAAGCGAATTCTTTCCTTTGGAAAGAAGTCACTTGGCCGCTTCCATCACTTTGCCATTTTCAGCACTGTAGTGCGATCTCAGAGTAGGTATATTTAAGTAGGGGGGTGTGGGGGGCACAGCCCTCCACGTCAGGGGGGGTGAAGCCCCCCAATTTATGCAATATTTTAATGTCTTTTTTTTTTTTTTTTTTTTGGGAACAGCGATTATTTTCCCTGGGAAAAAAAAATCGCTGGTCTGGTTGTTTGATGTTTTGTGAATTCAAAGTTTAGAGTTCGATATAACAACGTTTGATCATTTGATCGTTCGTTGTTATAATATAGACCCATATTATCGAGTCCCATGGAATTTGTATTCTTGGCCTTGGAGAATGCAGCTTTAACCTGTGCTGCAGTAATGCTGAGTGCCTGGCATTCTTCCAGTATTGTGATTGGCCCTTCAGGAGGGTGAGAGGGGTAAAGTTGGCACTGAATCTGTCAGCCAGTATGTTGCCAATATCTGTTGGCTCAGTATAAGAGGTACCATTGTGCAGTAGCTCAGAGCAAATCTGGGTATTGCCATGGAGGTTCTTGATATAACTATAGAAGGCTTTGTGATTATTTTTAGTGTCTGCCTCAATTCTGCCTTCATAGCTGGCTTTGGAGGATTTGATGAGGCATCTCAACTTTTTGTTGAGACTAATAAGGGAGTTTTTTCAGTCTTGGGACTTCACCTTTTTCTGCAACAGTTTCTTCCTTCTGTTATAGAGTTTATTAATGGCAGGGTGCAACCAAATTGGCTTCATTTTTTTGGAGGAGAACGTCTTGGATCTGTTGGGTATGGCTAGTTCCATGCATTTATGTACATGTTCGTACAGTGCATTGGTGTATGATTCGGCAGTCATGCAGCTATTTTACATTGCCCCGGGTGCCATAAAGTTAGCCACCTCTGTTTGTAGGAGCCCAAAGTCAGCTTTGGAGACGTTTTTCAAGGTGGTTAACTTTGCAGCGGGGTGTGAGTGAGATGTGGATTTCCATGGTGATTAGTTTATGGTCGGATCTGACCATGGAGGGATTGACTACTGTTGTAGAGTAATGGTCACCCATGTTAGTAATAACCAGGTCAGGGATGTTGCTTCCTCTAGTGGGGGTCAGAATGAGCTGGTCCAGGGCTTTGGAATTGATGAATTGCGGGAAGCGTTGTGCCACTGTGTTGGTGCTTGAGTAGTTTTCCCAGTTGATGGAGGGGTAGTTGAAGTCTCCTAGTATGAGAGTGTTGGGTTGGACCTTGATAGATTCCAGGGTGATTACGAACATGGAATGAGAGTCTATGGACATGGTTGGGGACCTATAGCAGGCTATGACCTGGATCACCATCTTACCCAATGTTAGTTGTACCTGAAGTATCTCAGATGCGTTATGCTGGGCTACTAGTCTGGAGGTGTGCATATTCTTTATGAATATGGTATTTAAACTGTTGTTTCAAATTTGGGTATATTGTTTTGAAGATGATTATTTGGAATCACAGCTGTTATACGTTAACATTAGTAATATTAGTAACAGTAATATATATTTTTGAAAAACCCAAGTTTGACATTCACAACCTCTGTTTGTAAACCATTAGGGACTGTAGAAGTCATAACCAGTTTTATGGTCTCTAAGGTACACCAAGATTCTCTATGTAAGATTGTCTAAGGTATCAGACAGCCACTCTTATTAGACCATCAAAACTCAGCATTGAATTTAACTTCTAATAATAAAAAAAAAAAACTGTATACATGCATGTGATATTTTCAGAATCTCAACACATTATTCTGGGACTCTGCAGCTACAGTTGTCAGATTCTCTTAATTATAACTACAGATGGACAAACGTATGTGTAATTTAAACAATCCAGTAATGCCTTTCAACCAAAACAGAAGGCATTCAAATTTTAAGATCACATTTAATTCTGATGAGGAACATGAAATACGCATTAATATTATAAGTGACTACCAGGAGAGTTAGGCTGAGATCTTTTAACTGCCACAGTAATTCACTTGCTTTCCACATGGCTGTCTAGATGTCAATTTTTCTGTCAGGAACAGAGTCAGTGTTTCTTTGGTGCCTACAGCCATTTGATAGAGAGCTGAGGTCTCCTTTAGGTTGGCATCATACTGGGATAGATACTACAGTTTAGCATCCCCCCCAACAACCTAACAAAAGCCTTCTTCCTCAGTGTCCATACAGGTTTTGTGCCAAGTGAATGGAGAACAGCTGCAGTCATTCTCAGCATAAGGGAAGACATTCTAAAGACCCATATGTCTGACTAGCCTTATATGCAATGCATTGGAAAGACTTATCATGGACCTAACTGATAAGGACATAGAGAACTTCAAAACACTGGACCCATCCCAGTTTGGTTCCATCAAGGGAAGATCATGCTTAATCAGCCTGGTGGACTTTTTTTTCTAAAAGTCACAAAAGCAATAGTTGGAGGTAAAACAGTATACACCACATACCTTGACCGGGACAAAACTTTTGACACAATCCCCACCTCAGGCATAGTAGAATAACTACGTAACCAGGAATAAACCCCTATGTCACCCACCGGATTGCTAACTGGCTCACATATAGGATGCAGGAAATCAAAATGGGTGAAGTTACTTCTATAAAGAGACCAGTGGAGTTCCTTATGTTTCTGTGCTTGGACTTCTCCTGACTGGCATCTACATCTCTAAAGTAAAAGCCAATACAAAAGGGCTCTGGCTGACTAAGTTTGTAGATGACTGCAACCTAGGAGCAGTCACTGAATCCCCAAATGGTTTAGCCATCCGGCAGTAAGGTTTGTCACATATAAATATCTGATCCCAAAATCATGGAATGAAACTAAATGTCAAAAAGTGCATTACTGTGTCCCTTGGGAAGATGTTTACCTTAGGGAAATACCACATTGACAATATGACCCTAAGGGTTGACCCAGTTGTTCAGAATTTGGGAACTTATATGGACAGTGACCTAACTTTTGACCAGTACATGTTCATTGTCATAAGAAAGTCCTGTTATGTTGTATAGCTTGCAAGCAAAGTGATTGTGTCTATATCTCTAGATCTAGGGATGTCATTGTCCTACTTTACTCAGCTTTCATGTCTGTCCAGACCCATGCAACAAGTGGACACCCCACAGATGCACTGTACTAAATGCTTACAAGGCCTAAACAATATTTCTTACATGAGCTGATTCAAAGCTCTGTTACTGTACTCAGTACCCTACAGACTGTTACGAGGTGACCTGTGTCTGGCATATAAGGCATCCTCTAACCCAACACTGATGAATTTACTGCACATCAGCAAGTCAAATGGCATCAGAAATACTTGGTCTAGGGATCTAAACTTCTTCTGCAGCATTAACTGAATGGTTTAGAGGGGCAAGTTTGTCTCGCAGAGGATAGTGATGCTCTGGAACAGACTCCCCATCTGTATAAAACAAAGCATATCCTTGTCCATGTTCAAGAACAACTTGTATCTATGGATATGGGATTAAAATTTTTATCCCAAGACTGCCCCTGTACTACTGATGGATAGAGGCAGCTCCTAAATGGTTCATCCCATGCATGGATCCCTGGAAATTATCTCTGGTATAATCCCAGTTATTCTCATTAGAGGTAATATATAATCATTTACCATCTGATAGGTAAGACCAATCTAATACCAAATGGAATAGGTTAATTCAAGCACCAAAGGTGAAATTTTCTACGCTTAAAATGGCTCACAGTTGGAGCTAGCCTAGTACTTACCTATGAACCTATAAATATGGCAATCACAGCAATCTGATTTTTACCACACTTCTCCTGTGCACAAAACCTGTGTCTAGAGCCAAGGTGTTGGCTAACCTGGAGACTTACTATTTACTAAATGCAATACATAGTTTTCATGAAGAAACAGGAAAAAGACAATGGCTTTTATCACTACTTTTCTACCTGCTGTAGTCCTCAGTCACACACTTTACTACTTGACCTTATTTTTATGAGGATTTCTTCAAACATACCTAAAAAGAAATCACTTGCACTGCAGCTCTCATGAATTTCTTATGCTGATACCTAACTTTGAAAGTAGAAAATAATTATGCACTACCCGTTAAGAAAATACTCTTCTTCCTAAACAATGCAAAAATGTACTACTTCCTGCAGAAAGGTATCTCCCTGATACTGTTTTTCTCCATGGAAAATGATCTCAAAACTCCAAGTGCAATTGATTGTAAAAACATCTGTTTGTCCACCTGTAACAGGAGAATATCTCAGCTGATAACTGTACTAAAACATCCATTTAAGCAATCTGGAATAACCTGGCAATGAAACTAAGAAAATTACAATAACATTTAAAAGTGCAGCCTGATTAACTGCATGCCTCCAGCCAAAAACATTGCTAAATTGTTAATTTTGCTTGTTGTAGCCAGAACCAGATTAAAGAACCTTTGCCATGTTTCTCAAGTTTATACATCTTGAACTGTTTATTTTATTGTGCCAAGTTTAACAAGTTTTTACAGCCTGAATACATTAATGCACTTAACCATGTTTAGCAAGGTTATAAAACGTGAACAGTAAAACTTACTTGTGCCAAAATGATTCCATGCAGTCTGAATGGTTTACTGTATAACATGGGGAAAACTAATCTGATGACATATATATTACAGGCAGGTCTAATTGTCCAACTTATACAGAGGACTCAAGTAGTTCTGACTAGCCCCATCACTCTACCTCTACTACTTTTAAATCTTCCTCTCTCCTCAGTGTTACACACATAAGTGCAGATATACATAGATACATTCACTGACACAGACATACACATGGAATGTTATTCTAGTGGATGTTGATTTTATGGGGCCTGGATGGAATGCAGCTCCAACTAAATTGCTTTTATTTATTTTTTATTCTTTTTTTTGCTGTTTTTATTAAATATTACATATTCCTATTCTTTGGAAAAGAAACTCCATTGCCATGTATTGAGCAAGCACAAAATTCCAGTTTGTGAATTTTAAAAAAAGCAAATTCCTTTCTTACCATTTTCTACAAGGAGTTAGGGTGTCGTATCGACCGACTGTACCTATCTAGATTCGGTGTTACTCTCCCACCCTCTTTGCAGGTCTCTTCTCATGCTGTCCAATTTTTTTCTGGATAGCCATATTTCTTCTTATCTTCTTTTTGTCCCTCCCAGTTCTTCACCAAATCATCTTCTGCTTTTCTGCATATGTAGCTTGTCCTCAGTAATCTATTCTCTTCACCTTTCTCTGCAATTGGAGCTGTTTTGGCTTCTGCTCTAATGTCATTATTTTCATCTGTCCCACAGTGTGTATCCTACCATTCATCTCAGGCATTTTATCTGCATCACTTCTAGCTTCCTCAACTGCTCTGCTCTCATTACACAGGTCTCTGTACCATGCGGAAGTACTGGTCACACCACTGTTCTGTACACTTTACATTTCAGTTTCTTTGGACTTCTTTTGTCACACACTATCCCTGACACTGTGCAGTTGGCTGCAGCACCTCTGATTCTAGCCTTGACCTCTTCATTCAGACTTGCTTTCTCCTCATACCCCTCCCAGACAACTTAAGCTGTTAATCCGTTGCACCATTTTCTTTTATCTCAATTTTCAGCTTCTACTGAGTGCAAGCATTTGCTTTAATGCCAACGGTTTTGTCCGTACTTAGATCAATACCATGTGTGTTGAAGTTCCTGTTCAGAGTCTGTTTGAAATGCCACATTGTCTGCATGGTGTAGTTTTCATGACCTGTCCCAACTGACCCTTTCAAATAGAAGGGGAAATAAAAAGTGTGTACATCTTGAGTCATATCATTTGTATGTCATCTTACACTAAAGCAGATGGTTGTAGTATATTTATTTGTACTCTCTTTCATGCTGGTTGTGGTATCTCATATATACATTACTCTATTAAATGTCAGAAAACAGAATGCACTAGGAAAACATTGCCAATCAAGGAAAACCCATTCGTGATTGTTTCAGGAGTCACAAATCCTTGATTTTAAAGGGAAATCTGAGAACAATGAATTGTGCTAACCTTGGCTCCATCAGACGTTTAAGTGAAGACTGTACTACCCATACTAGACTCTTGTTAATTTGTCAGGTTTACTGTTTACTTTGTTTTGTCCTCTAGTCATTTTACAGCCATGCTGTAAGATGTGTTTGGAAAGTAACTATAATCTAATTCACAGAAAAGCCTTGTCAGTTTACTTAACACCATCTCACGGAATGAGATCAGCATCCTTTCATCTGTCAAATGATATTTTTTGAAGAAATACTGGAATGCCTAAAATAATATATTGACTTATACTCTGTCTATCTAATAAACACCTTTTCATGTCTGGTTTGATGGAACATTGAAGTACATAAAACAAAGCACTTATTTCATGTCATAATTTCATTATAGGGCAAAACAATGCATGGTAAAGAAAAAATGATAAAGTCTGTTTTAAACTCTTATTGGTGGTGTAATTTTATTTTTGTTTAACACGGTCATTTCTCTCTGTTAAAGTATTTTTGCTGGTGCTATAGCTTACTGTTTTTGAATATTTCACATGAAAATTTTGTGTTAAACCTCTTGCTGCTGGTTATGCATACAAGCCTTGTGAAACGCATTGAGAATATTAACAAAACAAATGTAAAATAAGAACTACGAGATAAACATAATTCTGAAGTATTAAGCATTCTATATTTAAATCAAAATATATTAACATTTGAGTCACAGAATGTATTTTGTTTGCTAGCATGTATACTGCAATGTCTTGCATGCTGCTACCTTTGGTTGCTCTCTAATGGTAAATGCTTTATATTTCTCTGGTTATATCCATAAATTCCTTAGGGTTTTATTTTCACCTTTAATTGTTGTACATGTAGAAATCACCATAGCTACATAATATCTAAAATGTTGAAATTCATATGAAAGAATTATGAATAAATTTGCATAGATCCAAAAAAAACAGACAATTGTATTATTGTGTCTTGTAAAACATTTTCCCTGATTAAACTTTTTCATAGATTAAACTGAGCGAAACCTCATCATTGTATTTTTTACTACATTTTCTTTGCGTCTAACTTCTGCCATAAGTTAGTTCCCTGTAGACCTCTTCTGTCTTCAGAACTGTAATGGATGTCATGGCACAGTTACAGCACTATGAAGGCTTTCTCTCTGCCTTTTGTGAACCCCCACCCCACATGTGCTGTACAGGGGTATGCATGTAGTTCACAATTTCTTCATTTTTTGGCTTAGGGAAAATTCAGTGAAGTATTCCATGATACGAATGGAAGTGTCTGAAATTTGATATCTGAAACTTGCATTTCCAGACAAACATGGTTTCGGGATAAGTAGGTCCCTACATTCCAAAGCTAGTGCCCACAGCATCATTAATAAATAGTATCTACCCAAAACCCTGTATCACTGAGTGAAGAAAAACGATTGCAATATTCTCTGAGAAACAGTCTATAGACTGTTTTTTTTTTTGGAAAATGGCATTCTTCAACTGAATGGTCTTTGGAGGGCTGATTTCAGATTTCATTTTGAACAACTGTCCAATAATATTCTTAAGTAGTCTTTCTGGAACTCCGTTTATGATGCTTTTTTGCTATACAACTCATTACCGATTTTAACTTGTAAAATGTTACAGAAAAACAAAGAAGCATAGACTTTCATGGTATATGACTCATTTGACCCACTTAGTTTGCCTTTTTTCCAAACAAATGCAAATGTTCAGGATGTTAGTTCCACTACAACTTATCTCACTTTGTCTATTAATTAGCTTTCCATGTCTGCCTCGCATATTGCTGATTAATCCTGCTTTTCTTAACTCATCTTCCCGCATTCTCTAGCTGCATCTGTCACTCTTTCTGTAGATAGAAACAATATGCTTCTGCATATATACTTTAAAGTACACACTTTCTGTCTTCAGACCATGATCTTTACCTCTCACAGCATTATCTTTTGAATGATGCTACCATCATTGCTCATTTCTTTGAAGTATTTCAAGGTTTTTATTTTACTCGCTCTTTTTTGTTTCTTTAATATGTATTATTTAATGGACTTATTTTTTTCAGTTAAGTGCTTGCAAACAATAAAAGATCCTTCTAGTTGATAATATTGCATTACAAATTGCATACAATACAAACACACACACGCACACACACACACACACACACACACACACACACACACACACACACACACACACACACACACACACACACACATATATATATATATATATATATTGGATACAGGTATATTATATGTAGTATATATAGATTGATGTGTGTATATGTACATGAATGGGTCTCTATCACAACACTCAAAACCTGCAACATTGAAATCAATAAGGTCAATCCCATTTCACTGAAAACATAACAGTGAAAACCTGTAACAGTAAAAACTCAACACTGAAATGTGTAGAATTGTATAGAACTCTGTATAATGAATGCAATGGCATCATTTCTTATCATAGGAGTTATTAGGGAAGTGAGTCTGGCACAGAACTTGTGAATCGCAATGGTCAGCATCATGTTGTACCTACTGATATTTTTTTCTTTTCTCCATGGTTGTGCAGTCATGGAATTAGTATATATAAGTAAGGGGGTTGTGGGGGGTACAGGGGCTTGCCTCCTGCAAAACATGATTTTAAGACATGTTTCTTGTGGAGAAAGTTTTCGGTGTTATGAGTATTCTGTGATATGAGTTTGTGTTATGACATACACCCATATCAGTGAGCACTGCCCAATTTATATAATTAGCTGTAAATTAGTTAACTACACATTTATTTGACGTATAATTCATCTAAAGGTTTTGATCTAAAACACAATTGGTCGATATGTTTGTGGGAAAATATTTTGTATAAACACAGCACGTGAGAGAAAAGAACACCAACAGCATGCTCATCAACAAGAAGGAGACTTATTCAGTTTTTGTCCAGCTGATGGTTTCCTTTTATGGTAGTTTATCATTTTTGCTGTACACCTTGTCCATTCATGCAACTAGTAGCTACTAACATATATATATGTGTGTGTGTGTGTGTGTGTGTATGTATATATATATATATATATATATATATATATATATATATATA
>NC_056743.1:1037169968-1037242468 GCF_019279795.1 Protopterus annectens | reverse complement strand
ATTAGAAAGATGTGCAAGATAAAAGCATCTGGATGAAAAAATAAAGGGAAGACTACTTTATGTAGGCTGCAAGACTAAGGATGAAAACAGATGAAGGCAGATTTCTAAATGTAGGATAGCAAAGTTAAGGGCAGTTAGAGAAACTGAACATCTGTGGAAAGCCATATTATTCAAGGATTCATCCAAAGTGGCAACACCAGCACAACACTGGACATTACTCATCATCCTCATGGATTACCAGTGAGACATTATCTGGACTGTCATGCATACTGCAGATCCCTGCTTCAGCAAAGGCATTCATAAATTGGAGGGTTATAAAGGAAGAACAGCAAAACAGTGCAATATCTATAATCTACAATGGACG
The DNA here is from genome assembly GCF_019279795.1 of Protopterus annectens. Taxonomy (NCBI): domain Eukaryota; kingdom Metazoa; phylum Chordata; order Ceratodontiformes; family Protopteridae; genus Protopterus; species Protopterus annectens. The sequence continues at coordinate 1,037,242,104 of NC_056743.1, read as the reverse complement.
ATATATGAAAACAGTCTCAGAAACATTGTTATATGCACTCAAGAAGAAAAAGCAAGAAAGGGGACATTACACAACCAGTTAACAAGGTCAAAGAGGCCAGTATCATTCAAAGGAGGTGGTATACAAGATAAAGAGAGATGTGTAAAGTATATTAGTAGCTTCGCTGATGAGGTAACCTAATAAAGTATTTATTTTCAAAGACGGGGATGTATTTGCACAAGTTAGCCTTCCTGAAGAAACCGGGACAGAAATCAAGAATGCATAAAAAAAGAGATAAATCAGTTTGAGTAGGATACAGGAAGTGGTTTTTCCTTCTTTTTTAATATTGAATTGAATATTTGGAAAAGTATGGCAAATTATTGTGACTCAGCTGAACATAGGGAAAATTAATGTGACTTCTGAGTTGGTATATATAAGTAGAAGAGGTTGTGGGTGATGCAGTTTCCCACATGGGGTACAGGTGTTTGCTCCCCCCAAATTACTTTACACAATTTGGTAAGTAATAATCTCAAAGCAAAGCAGTTTAGTAGCTGGTTTCTCAAGTTGGATTTCAGTGAATTCAAAAAGTATGAACAGTTTAGACAACTAGAATTTGGTAGGCTAGTGCTCAATTAGTTGGCTGTCAAAACAATAGAAGAGATCCATATAGGTAAGAAACTGGTTAACAAAGAATTGCAATACATGTGTTAAGTAAGAAACTGGGCAGACTCCTTAGGCCAAGTAAATCTTGGTTTTCTGACAGATTTTATATTTCTCAAAAAAAAAAATAGTCAGAGCCTAGTAACCTTGATTATATATATGGATGCTAAATGACAGTGGTAAATTCTCAGCTGAAAATGGTATTTATGTAAAATACAGCATAAACTTAATTTATTCCAGGGTCCATTTTGTAGTCATTTAGAGCACTCAAGAGTGTGCGCTGTATAGAAACTGCATAGTTCTAATGTGAGTGGACATTTGTTTTTACCTCTTCTAATGGCTACAATAGCTGATTTTATTCACTCCCATCAGATAAGATTTAATAGTCATTTTACAAATTCAACTGCAAGGTAAACTGTATGGTTCAGTAAGTGTAGTAATAACTTTTTTCGGAATTAAGGCAATAAAATAATGCAAAACTTGTGGCCAGCTTGGTGCAGAGGGGCCACTTTCAGTAACTGTTCATAGAACTAGTAATAGAGATGATTCACATTCAGCTAACATCTTAGGTACTAAAAGGCTGGCTGGTGATTTGAGGAAGACTGGACAGTGGAAGTCTTTTTCTCCCAAAGAATGTCTAGTGATAATTATTCTACCTGGTGCACCTCAATGGAGGCTGGGGAAGGAGCCACAAATGTAATAAAGTAGATGGTGAGTGTAGACAGGTATCTGGTGGGCAGGCATGTGGAATGTTGAAGTTTTGCACACATTCCTCTATTAGCAGTTGCATGTTGAAGAGTTTACCCTTATTTAACCGAATCCATCCTGAAACGCCAGATACTTGCACCTCTAGCTTAAAGCATGCCACTGTCATGGAAGTGTTAAATGGTGAAAAATAGGGCAATAATAGGTGATAGGCAGATGTCAGTGAAGCAAAATGGGGACTCAACCAAAGTTTAAATTAAAACTTGAGAATGTTAAATAAGTTTCTTTAAAATACTTTAGTCATATCTGCACAGTTCACTGACATTTTATGGTATTCATCATAGTCTTTTATACATGACTCATTTAAAACTGTTCTGTGTATGTGATAGTGGGTGAGTTATTAACATTTTTCTATGAAAAAGAATAACAAAAGCAATCATTTAAATTGAGTCAATCTGCAGAATCCTTTTCAGATAAGATTTGAAATATGTTGCTGATATTAGAAGAGTAGCATTTTTAGCCAGCATTTATTTTATGTGATTGTATAAGTTGCAGCAAGGTGGCTTGACACAAAGATCTCTGCTTCACAGGTCCAGGTTCTGGAATTTGGGTCTGACTTTTGGTCACTGCTTTTGTGGGGTTTGCATATTTTCCCCATGCTTGTGTAGGTTTTCCTTGGGCATTCAGATTTCCTCTCACCTCAAAAACAAAAAAATTTACATATATTTTATTTACTCTTTGTGGCCAGATCATGGCTAAAAATAAAGAGTCTATTGACCAGCCCACTTACTTAGTTAACAAATGTTAAATAAATTAATGTTTGTTTGAGAAAAGAGAATCTGAAACTCAAGAATCTGCAACAGGTCTATATAAGATTATCAGAGTTCCAAAACTTCAAAACTCATATAACCAAGACCATATGATTGAATTTTTGGAACTTTGAACATTAAAAAAAAAATAATAAAAACTTTTTTATGGTTATACAGGGGAGTGGAGATCAAATATAACAACTCTGGGATTGTACTACATTGAGGAAAGGGTACATTTCCTGTTCCATGATGTACCGCGATCTCCATTCAAACAGTTTGAAGCTCCAGAACTTTGACCATATGGTGCTGACCGGGTCTATATCAGCTCATCAAAAGCTGATAATTTCGAATGCTCTTTGATCGACCCCTAAAGGTTGAACTAATAAAAGACTGAAAACACAGAAGAATGATATTTTTTCCCACGGAAAAAAATCGCTGGGCCGTGTTCGGGAGTTTGCCATTTCCTCCACTGTGGTGCGATTTCTGAGTTGGTATATTTAAGTATGGGAGTGGGGGGGGGGTGAACCCCCCAGTTTATGTTGTGTTTTAAATAATTTTTTGTGGAATAGCAATTTTTTTCCCATGTCTTCTCTCTTTTCATAGTTCGACCTTTAGGGGTCGATCAAAGAGCATTCAAAATTATCATCTTTCGATGAGCTGATATTTACCCATCCTGATCATATGAACTTTCAAGATTTGAAACTTTGATAATCTGATAGTGACCCATCTGAAATACATATAATCTTCATACCAGGAAACACTGCTCTTGCTTTACAATTATCTTGTACTGACAGGAAGTGTACAAGACTAAAAAAATTAACACGCACAGGAATCTGTGTAGTTCCAACCTCACCACCATGAGTGCTGAGGAAAAAATAAAAAACAGAGGAACTAGTAGTTTTGAAACTTCATTAATGAGCTCAGTCACCATAATTTCCAAAAATCATGAAAACACTGACATTTTTTTGAGCTATTAATAACTTATTTTTTTATGTATACTAATACACATGGATGGATATTTACTAGATATTATTAAACAGATGTATTTTATATTTATAGTATTCTAGTTTGATTATGTTTATGGCTATGTGTTTTTCTTGATTTTAGTTCTTGTCATAGACCTGATGAAGGCTTTATTGCTTTAGTTAGCTAAAAGTGATTTTATTTTAGTTAAAACTCTTTTTATGTGTATGTAATGGTTTTCTTAATACTTAATCTTGGAATGTGGGTTGCATATAGATAGGTAGTGTTTTCTTTAACTATGATCTAGTTTGATCTAATCAGTAGTGGTGTTTGGGGGTGGGTACTTGCTGTTCTAAAATGCACTTTTATGGTCCTGTTTATATTGTTTAATTTAAAATCAGTCTATTCATGGCAAACAATACATACATTTTCCACACCTACTTCTTCTAAGTATACAAAAGCTGATATGTTTAACATTGTTAACATATTTCTGATTTTTTTGGTTACTGAGGATTACTTGTCTGTGACGAATAAAGGCTTGTTGCTTTGGAACACTACCTGGGTTTCATGATTTCTGGAAATTATTGTGACTGAGCTCATCAACAAAATTTTAAGACCACTAGTTTCTCTGTTTTTTATTTAAAGTGTACAAGACTAGAACAGTAAAAATATGGGAAACTGTTATATGCACGAGTGCATTAATACATTTTAAGTGTACCCTCCTTTGCAAATAAATGGCTTCTGTTTTTCCTGTGATTCTGAAAACACCAATATACTTTATATAAATAAAGTACCTTTAAATGAGTCTCTACAAAGGTGAGGTTTGAACCAAAAGCTGTGATTTATATGGTGACTGAAGGGAAAACCACATATGCTCATGTTATAACACATTCAACTGATTACCACACGTAAGATCCATTTATTTTTTCATCTTATAGGAAGGTGATGACACATGCATTAACATGGCTGTGCTGAATCTGTGAGACAAAACAATAGGATAAAGCTCATTTTGGCTTCAGTCTCATAATGAAGTAATAGTTTCCATTTTTGACTCATGCTAAACATTGCTGACAAAGCCTGGCAAGGACTATAATGATACAGTACATATTTCAAAGATTATACAGTGTCAGTCTAATGAAGGCAGGCTACAACTAGTTGTTTGCCAACCTATGTTCTTAATTCTGTATTAGTTTCCCGCTAATGGAAAAACTGTCCCCACCCCCGAACCCACACACTTTGCTACACATGAAATCAAGAAAGTTATTTTCTTTTTCTAGAACTTCATTTAGACAATTATTTGAGGCTTGCAGTTTACTTTGTATGCTTACAATATTTGAATTTTCCCTACTTCCAAAGCCTTTTATTTGCAGCTGTAACCTGTACATAGTTTAATGTCTCTCCAGTTCCTGCTGTTCAAGCTATTTAAATTTCACTGTTATTTCTTTATTTAACCATTGCAAGCTAATTCTGACTTTTATTACATTTTGCCTTGTCTAATATGATTTTTGCTCTTCCTATGTCAAATTATTGCATTAGACAAGTATGGTTACGTATTCCCTTTCTTTGTATTCAGCCTAGTCTTGCACAATGTTTTTCTAGAGTCATTTGTTTTGCATATTTTGTCCTTTAACACTCATTCCACACTTTATTTTAGTTAGATCTTTTCTATTTAGTTTTCTCTTCCAATTCTAGGAGTACCTTTGTGCCGCAGTTTGGTCTCTTTCTCTCTCTCTCACTTTCATTTTCTCATTATTTTTTCCTCTTCCAATTCCATTTTTTGTTTGCTTTCAGCAATCTCTTGTGTACCTCATTGTACATTTATAGGTTCGTGGGTTCATGCTAAGCTTACATAGGAAGGGTCTTCAAGTAGTTTAGATGCAATAACCCTTGGTATTCAGAATATACTTATCACATCTGATAAGATGATTATTTCCATGCAGTTCAGGCATAAATTTATTGTCTTCCATCCAATTGTTATAGTCTAACTCTTGAAAGTAGATAGGGTATTACTTTGATATACAGAGATAATTTATACCAAATCCAGGGAGTAAACTGGGGTGCAAATCTGTCATGCCAGCAGCTGTTGTTGATTCTGTGGTAGAGGCTGAGGTCTTTGGTGTGAGTGTTAGATAGCCTGGTTGTTCTGCAAAGGATGGAAGTGCTGGAAAAGGATAGAGACTTTCAGTCCTTCAAAGATTACCAGAGGTCACAGCTAAGCAGTCTACGTGAGACAGAGCATATGATCAGAGCTTTGTATTTTGGGTTAGCTAAAACTGTATACTCCAGAAATCTTCTTGGTCAGAAAGTCTTGGGGGTCTTTCATGTTGGTCAAGGTTATTTGTAAGATAGCTTCCAAAAGACGTGCTGTATTCAAGGATAGTTCTAATAAGGGAAGAGTAAACAGAGATCAAGACTCCATGAGAGGTAGAACCCCTGCAGATTAGCTGAGAATAGTGAAAGTACTTGCTCACTATAATAAGGACATCTGATAAAAAAAATAACAAAAAAAAAAACAACAATCATTATCAATAAGTACCCGGTTCCTGGCTAATTGTATTTGGTTAGAGAAGGCTATCAACAATGCTGAAACAGAAGGTGGTGTCTGTCCTCATAGCTAGTATACTGCACTTTTTTGACATTTAAGATGAGCCTGTGACTGACATACCAGGTCTGGTCTGGGCCTCCTGAGGGGGATTTGATAGTTGTTCTCATTTTTCAATCAAAAGCAGACTTAGTTCATCACAAGTCCTGGATGTCTGCTTTCATGCTTCAAAAGCAAAAGCCAAAGAGTAGGAGGCACCCTAACATAATATGTTTTGACACAGACATAGAAATCACCACTGCCTCCCCTTTTTTCCTCTTCTTTCTAATAATGAACATTCTTCACTGTAAGCATTGTCATTTTGGCCTTTCCAGAATGATATTGCAACCCATTTAATGTAAAATGCCTAATACCAAAATCTCACATCTCTCCCTTTAAAATATCTTGGTGTTCTGCGATTGCTTTTATTGCTTAGGAGTAAGATTTTTGGTTTCATCTGTTACCTTCCATATGGTTCTTCTATAGAGTCTCAATTCTTATCTCCCCAATTAGTCATTTGCAATGAATTGATTAGTCAATTCATTGTAAAAAGTACATTTATTTTTTGCAGGGAAATACCTTTGCTCCCCAGTACCCATGGCTGTTCTACTAAACAGAAAAGGTTACCAACAGTGCTCTCACAGCTTCTTTAAAACAATAATAAACTTTGTCAGAGATTTGTAAAACTGGTGAATTATAACCTGACAAATTGCTGTTTGTCAGGTTGAATTTCACTGATATGTATAGGAAATTTTCCCAAACTACTGTCTTTTTCAACAAAATCAAGACTCTTTATCATCAGAACATTAGATTAAAATATTGTACTCTTTTGTGTATGATGTTCTTTCCATTCATTTAGAATGGTAGAACTCGGAACTACTGCTTACTTCAGAATCTCAGAGAAAAAGTGTCAGCAACTTTTTCCCTATGATATGCTGCATATAACTGCATAACAAAAACTAGGTACTTCTTTTTTAGTTGCAATGCAATACTTAGATTATATTTTTCAGAAAGCAGGTAAATAGGACATATGTCAATTTCAAAAAGGACCACTGAGATCAGAAACTGAAAGAAACAAATATTTTTCTTATACTGATGTTTTCTTAAATGGTGCAACACGAGAACAGACATCTTAAATCATACAACAGATTGAAAATTCCTCATACAAATGAGTGTATCAAGAATATCAGTGAGGAACTAAAAGTTACTATCTAGGTTAATAATTCTAAACTTACTTAACTTCTGAAACAGGACAATTATAAGCTATTTCATAGTTATATTAAGAAACTCTTAAGACCCTCTCACATTCTGAACTTAATCAAAATGGCATCACCCACTTAGACCAAGAATATATTGCAAACATACAAGCAGACACATTAAATTCAAATTTTATCCTTGGAACAGCTATCTTAATTCCACAAATTCCTGATCCTCTTACACCTTCTAATAGCCCAAAGGATCATGTACTGAAGGTACTCTCTAAAATCAAAAATACTACTTCTCTGGGGCCTAATAATTTACCTGGATGCCTCACCGAACATGTCCTTGTGAAGCTCCTCTTTAAATTGTTTTAATATGAGTTTAGCTATAGGGTTTGTCCCCTAAGTATACCAGACTATAGTGGTGATGCTCCTGCATGAAGGTGGCCATAACACAGACCCCAAAACTATAAACCATTAGCTCGGCTAACCTAATTTGCAAAACCATGGAAAGTATCATGTCTGATCTCATAATTGTTGATATCAAAAACCTTAACAGGTCAGAGCTACATTAGTTTGGCTTTGTCAAAGGGGGTGCTGCCTCCTCAATTTAGTTACATTTTTTGAGAAAGTAATTCTGTTCATTTAGCTTATTTGAAGATAGCTTAAATATTCAACACTATACTCTTATTGACATTATTAATAAGCTAAGTGATTATCCATATGTGGTGAGCTAAACAGCCATTTGTCTGAAAGATAGATCCCACATAGTTAAGGTGGTAGGCACTGTCTCAGAAGTTATGAACGTAATTAGCAGTATGCCTCAGAGCTCAGTACAGGAACGTCTCCTTTTCAGCATCTACTTCTCCAATCTTCAGACCAGGAATCAGGTCCTTTGCTTAATTCTTCAAACAAAATGGATATTACTGTCAAATCTCCCTCTGATAACTATTCATTGCAGTGGGAACTAACTCTCATAAACAACCGGTGTACAAAATAAGGTTAAAATTAAATGCAAAAAAGTGTAATATTGTCAAATTTCCTAAACAACTCTCTCCGTCAACATACAGCCAAAAATCTCACTACAAAATGATAATGTAGTATGGGATCTTGTAACTTGGGTTGATAATTCCCTGTCCTTTGAGCACCATGTAGCAGCATCCCTCTATTTCTCATAAGTGGCATCTAAAAAAATTATCATTCAGGTTAAAAAAAAAAGTTATCATCTGTTTGTATTCTGCCCAAATTAGACCAGTTATTGAGTATGGTGCCCCCTTCAGGACAGATCTTTCTAGACATATTAATCAATTGGAAAAGCCCCTGGGGTTTCTAACCAAAAATATAATTGGCTTAAAGCCCCTTTGTTACAAGAAAATGGCATAATAAAACACTTTCCGTTTACTTGGCTTCTTATAGGCTTTTGAGGGTGTGATCTATGACTTGCAGTCTGTACCATTAAAATATCATACTCCATCATCATCATCATCAATCTTGTTGTTTTTTTTTCCACATGGGGTTAGGGTGTCATGTCAGCTGTCTCCTCCTCTTTTCATTCAGGTTAAAAAAAAAGTTATCATCTGTTGGTATTCTGCCCAAATTAGACCAGTTATTGAGTATGGTGCCCCCTTCAGGACAGATCTTTCTAGACATATTAATAAATTGGAAAGGCCCCTGGGGTTTCTAACCAAAAATATAATTGGCTTAAAGCCCCTTTGCTACAAGAAAAAGGCATAATAAAACATTTTCCGTTTACTTGGCTTCTTATAGGCTTTTGAGGGTGTGATCTATGACTTGCAGTCTGCACCATTAAAATATCATACTCCATCATCATCATCAATCTTGTTGTTCCTTTTTTTCCACATGGGGTTAGGGTGTCATGTCAGCTGTCTCCTCCTCTTTTAATTCAGTGCCAATCTCCTACCTTTTTCAACAGTTATGCCTGACTGTCATAGGTCATCTGTCTTGTGATCCACCCATCTCTTGGTTAGGCATCCTCATTTCCTCTTACCTTCTTCCTGTCTCTCAGAAATCTGCTTCACAAAATTATCTTCTGTTTCACAAAATGATCTTCTGCTTTAGTGCATATCTGCCTGAACAACCATGATATGTCCTATTTGACATTATCAAGTTACATTTACTTTGCCTTCTGTTCTGATGTCATCATGCCCTTATCTCTTCCACAGTGTGCACCCTACCATCTGTCTCAGACACTTTGCCTCCATCACTTCTAGCTTCCACAAGTGCTTTGCGATCACTGACAGGGTTTCTGTAGTATACCGAAATCCTGGTCACACTACTGTTTTGTACACCTGACCTTTCAGCTTCTTTAGCATTCTTCTGTTGCACACCACCCCTGACAATCTGCACCAGGTGGCTGCAGCCCCTCTAACTCTAGCTTTGACCTACTATTTCAAATCTCCCTTCTTCTCAACCCCTCCCAGATACTTGATGCTGTTAAACTATTCCACTATGTTTCCTTGTATATCCGTGGTGGTGGTGCTGCGGTAGCGTTGTCACCTCACAGTAAGACGCTGTCCAGTTCGATTCTCAGCTAGAGCGTCTTCTGCATGGAGACATGCGTGAATGGGCATACCTTCGTTGAAGGTTGTGTGTCAGGGCTGGTAACTCGGCATGTAAAAATGAACTACCAATCATTAGTGGACCGGAGTTCCGCTGTGGCGACCCCTAACCAGGAAAAGCCGAAAGACACAACAACAACAACTATGTTTCCTTGTATCTAAATTTTCAGTTTCCTCTAGTTTCTCCAATTTGCTGCCATTACAACTGTCTTGTTAGTACTCAGATTCATCCAATGTTCTTCAAATTTACAGTACAAAAATAACAAAACCTAACTGGTTACATCCTCCCTTCACCAGTATGGGTATACAGGATATCTAAATTATTTGCATCTGGTGTCTCTTCTACTTCTCATAATTGAGCATCAATATAGATGAACCAGGGTATGAAGGCTCATCACACTATGGCTTCCCTGACTTAGGGAACAATATAGGAGATTCAGGAAGAAATACTTCAACTGTCATTCAAAGAGCTATTAACAGCTCCCATAACCTGCATGACAGTGAGTTGTACTTCATCTTCTTGACCTGGATAAGGGGAGGAGGGAGAGTTAAATGCACGGATCACATAATAGGATTAGGTTTCCTTGTCTGAAACCAAGCAACCAAAAAGCACTTCCTGAAGGTGGGCAGGATGGCTTGCCAAAGTCAACTCCCTGCAAAAGTGAGGTACATATTGGTATACTATAGCATTACATGCTCCCACCTTCAGGTTGTTTGGGGGTACATGCAGGACAGGGCGATGAGTTAAGAAAACACTCACAGCAGCTGCATGATGTAGACCTGGGATGCTTTGATCTCCTTCCTGGCTCCAAACCTTATTTAAGCTAGCCTGAGGGAAGCCAGGAGTGGTAGGTAGACTTTTCAGTTGAGGAGTGACACCAAGATCCACTGTTGGTCAGCTGTGGGAGACAAAAAAAAAAACAAAACAAAAAAACTGTTCTTGGCATAGTCACATTAATGACTTATATTTTTGTAACTCATGTATGAAAGGACCATGGAGGATGACTGGAGGTATTTTAAGGAGTGTGAGGAATAAAACTGTGTAACTCACAGGATGTACATGATGTTTCTTGTTTTATATTAGCTCTAGTGTGTAAACTCTTTGTGTGCACTTTTATGCTTACATGTGATATCCCAAAAAAGTATCATGTGGACATACCTGTGGTTGTGCATCCACTCTCTCTCTCTACTACTGCATGAGTAGCAGCTTGTAACGCTGTAGACTATTGCAGTGCATAATAACACCATGGCCATAACCTGGAATTCTGTTTAGTAGGGAGAATAATGATTTGTGCTCCAGGAGGATGCGGCACCATATCATCAAACCTGTGAGTGCAGCTCAGGCCACTGTGCTTTTGGGTGGACAGTCTCCTATGCTCTATGAGGTAGTGGAACCACATAGATGCATCTGTGAATGAGACTCAGGCCTCTGTACTGGTGGGCAGGTAGTATCCTACACACCAGTAGTCTACAGTGCTACCAGGGTACATTTATAATTAGCATTTCAGGGATCTTTACTGCTTTTGGTGAATAGCAACCTTATACCAATAGTCTGTGGTATCACCTGGATAAATATATATGTGTAGCTCAGGACTTCATACCATTGTATCAGAACTGAGTTGTATTCCAAGATGCAGAATAATCACTTGGACATACATATAGCAGAAGTTGAAGACTCATAATGCCTGAGAAGCAAACAGACTACCCTTCTGGTGCCACACCCTCTGAAGTATAGGCTGTGGCACCACATGGGTACACCTGTTGGCTCAGATTAGATCTTAGTACTGCTTGGTGTTTTGTCCCTTGTGGTCAAGTATGCTGTGACTTAGCAATAACGCATACACACCCACATGTACAGATTATATTGGAAGATGATATTCACTGTAGTCCATGTACTGTGATCCATTTCAGTATGAGATGCCACTGGATAGTCCACAAATGTCCATATCATGAGCTGTATGCTGCATTTGTTGTGCATATATGCAGATGTGGTGCATGTTTCAAGTAAATCTGCCTTTGTGACCTAAAGAAAACATATTTCACTCTGATATCCTGATGCACTGCACCACAAAGGCTTATGTTACTGCATTCACTGGTAATCTGTGTGGCCAGAATTACTTTGGGATGATGTAAGTATATCTATTTGGTACGAGATGCATAGTAGAGAGAACCAACCAAATGTATGTGATAATTTATTACAGCACTGATATATTTATAGTTACATACATACTCACATTTTAGGTTTAAAATGTGTAATGATGCATACATAACAGTGATGTAGCACCAGTTTCTATGTTGCATATTTGTTTTAATTCCACACCTATATGTATCCTATTGATACATGTGTATCCCAGGCTGGTTACACATGTTGACTACATGGCTAAAATGACACACCCACATTGTATGCTGCTGCACTTTTCATTTGTATGTGTGATTGCATAATCTCAGTAGACAGTCATGTATGGCAATGTATATGTGAACAACCAGCCATGCGTGACCTGTGATGGACATCCTGGGTTTCTCCTCAGACATTTTTGATGCATACCAGTCCTCATGTCTAAGGAAAATACATGATCAGCACATTAAATGACAATCACAAAGTGTGGGGCACTTTACATCGGCTCACCCCTGTTTTTGTATATGTGTGTGCGACTGTGTGTGTGCGCGTGTGTGCGTGTGTGTGCGTGTGTGTGCCTGTGTGTGCGTGTGTGTGTGTGCAGTCACAACAGCACTAAGAAAACTCAATATTAGTAGAAATTAAAAGGTTGGTACATATCTCACAGCAGGTGTCTATCAGCCTAGATCATTTGCTGCCTTTATTCTGTATTTATATGTAGGTCATTACTGTTTCCGTGATGTCTTATTTTATTTTATTTATTTTATTTTTATTTGCAGTTCGTTTGCCAGGATGGTCCATTGGGCCACAAGGAGCCTGTTTTCAATGGAGTCCTGGGGAGAAAAGCTCCAGTAAAATATACAAATACAAGTTCATTCCCTCCAGTAGAGCTCTTTTGAGTGTGTACCTTTAACTCCCAGTGGGTGTGGCTTCAGCCTTTAAAAAATGAAGTTATCACCTTACAGTTCTAACAAATACTTATTGACAGAGGTCATATATCAATACAATTGTGTTTGACATCATATATGCTTCAAGATAAAATATTTTGATGCCTTGTGTGTAGCATGGTTTTGGAATTATTAATGCAAATATGAACAGGCAATATTTGATGCCTGGAGGCACAGTAAGAGGTAACTGCAAAAACACCTGTAGACGTCACTCGGCTGTAAAGCCAGTTATCACAATAGATAGTACAGCAGCACAGGTAATAAATGGCATTAATGAAATGCAAAAGCAGGCATTCTTTAAAAAAGAAAATAAAAGTTTTATACAAATTATATTTATATACAAAATCTGTTAATTCCAACAGATGCTCATGCCGCACAATTTGCCTCAGTAACTTGCTGCACACTGATGTTTTCACTATGTAGTTATTATGAACTGCACATTTTGTTGTTTGTTGTAGTTTTACATCCTATGTGACAGAAATGCCAACAATATCTGCTGCTGGATAGTGTGGTGACAGACAGACGGAATAGGCAAGCTTGATTATTTTAGCAGAACAACTGGCTGGAGGATCATTTAACATATTCTGTCTCATATGCATACTGAGTAAGACATGGATTTTTTTATGTTGTGCAACTTGCTTAACATTATGTTATATGTGAATGCATAATATTATAGCTGCTAGCATTACATCTTACTTGTTTATAATGTCTTTTTTTATTTTGTGTGAGGATGTGGGAGTCATAGCTATGTAGCTTTTAGGGTTCACAGCACTTTTCGAAAATTTGTATCACACCATCATGACATGGTCCCTAACCTGCATGATCAATGTTATGTGACATGTTGCCCATGTTAGAGGCATATGTGTTAATTTTATGTAGTGAACCAGCAGAATCCTACTTTGCTGTGTTCATGTAGGTGCCCCATATCACTGTGAGATAGCAAAACTAATGTTAAGTTGAATCATCCCATTATGAGTTAACCTTCATTATTTTTCATATCATGAAATGTGGTTTGAAACCATCTTCTTATGTAGACCAACTCCATAACTGCTTAGCAGATTGTAAATATGAAAACTCCTCTGCACTGCGCTGCCAGCTCACAAAGTGCAAGTCAGTGCCACTCACTCTAATTATATTTCTCAGGAAATTGATGACAAGCCACTTGCACAGACTATGCTTATCATAGTGTGGGATAACCATGGGATGTGATGACAGCTACATTGTGTTTTCTTACTATGCTGGTAGCACTACTGAAGGAATATATTGTATACCTCAGGTGTGCAGCTAATCTCCACATTTATAACACCCACCCTGCATTGCTGCTGCTTTGAGACTAGGCGATTTTGCGGCTTTGGCTTGTGACATGTTGGTATCACCAAATATGCATTCTTGCATGTAGTGGTGCATTATGTGTTATGTGTGCCACTATTCTGGATACATATTAGAGATGTGTCATGTGTGTCGTTTTTGTGAGATGCAGTTTTATTAAGTTTTGCCCATATGAACAACTTTCATCATCATCTTCTTTCGGCTGTTCCCATTAGGGGTCGCCACAGCTGATCACCTGTTTCCATTTCTTCCTGTCCTCTGCATCTTGTTCTGTCACACCAACCACCTGCATGTCCTATCTTACCACATCCATAAACCTTATCGTAGGCCTTCCTCTTTTCATGTTACCTGGTAGCTTCATCCTTAGCATCTTTTTCCCAATATACTCAGCATCCCTCCTCAGCACATGTCCAAACCAACATAATCTTGCCTCTCTGGATTTGTCTCCAAACCTTCCAACCTGGGCTGACCCTCTAATATACTTATTCCTAATCCTGTCCAACCTCGTCACACCCAGTTCAAATCTTAACATCCTTAACTCTGCCAAATCCAGCTCAAACTCCTGCCTTTTTGTCAATGCCACTGTCTCCAACCCATATGACATAGCTGGTCTCACTACCCACTTGTAGACCTTCCCTTTCACTCTTACAGGTACTCGTCTGTCACAAATCACTCCTGACACTCTCCTCCACCCATTCCTTCCTGCCTGTACTCTCTTCTTCACCTCTCTTCCACACTCACCGTTACTCTGAACTATTGGCCCCAAGTATTTAAAGTCATCCACCTTCACCACCTCTACTCCTTGCATCCTCACCATTCCTCTATCCTCCCTCTCATTCACACACATATATTCTGTCTTAGTCCTGCTGACCTTCATTCCTCTTCTCTCTAGAACATATCTCCATCTCTCCAGAGTCTCCTCCACCTGTTCCCTACTCTCACTACAGATCACAATGTCATCTGCAAACATCGTAGTCCACGGGGACTCCTGTCTCCATGGGGATCTTGTCTGTCAACCTGTCCATCACCATTGCAAATAAGAAAGGGCTCAGAGCTGATCTTTGATGTAACCCCACCTCCACCTTAAACACATCCGTCACTCCCACCACAGACCTCACTGGTGTCACACTACCCTCGTACATATCCTGTACTACTTTACATACTTCTCTGACACTCTTGACTTCCTCATACAATACCACAACTCCTCTCTAGGCACCCTGCCATATGCTTTCTCTAAGTCTACAAAAACACAATGCAACTCCTTCTGACATTCTCTGTACTTCTCTATCAACACTCTCAGAGCAAACATCGCATCTGTAGTGCTCTTTCCTGGCATGAAACCATACTGCTGATCACTAATATCATGTCCCTTCTTAACCTAGCTTCCACTACTCTTTCCCATAACTTCATACTGTGACTGATCAATTTAATCCCTCTGTAGTTACTACAGCTCTGCACATCACCCTTATTCTTAAAAATCAGTACCAAAACACTTTTTCTCCATTCCTCATGCATCCTCTCACTTTCTAAGATTTCATTAAACAATCTGGTTAAAAATTCCACTGCCATTTCACCTAAACACCTCCATGCTTTCACAGGTATGTCATCTGGGCCAACAGCCTTTCCATTCTTCATTCTCTTCATAGCTATCCTAACTTCCTCCTTGCTAATCCATTATATTTCATGATTCACTATCCCTACATCATCCAAACTTCTCTCCCTCTCATTCTCTTCATTCATCAACCCCTCAAAGTACTCTTTCCATCTGCTCAACACACTCTCCTCACTTGTGAGTATGTTTCCCTCATTATCCTTTATTACCTTTACCTGCTGCACATCTTTCCTAGCTCGGTCCCTGTGTTTAGCCAATTGGTACAGGTCATTTTCTCCCTCCTTAGTGTCCAACCTTTCATACAACTCTTCATATGCCTTATCTTTAGCCTTCGCCACCTCTCTCTTTGCCATGCACCTCATCTCCTTATACTCCTGTCTACTTCTTTCATCTCTCTAACAATCCCACTTCTTCTTTGCCAACCTTTTTGCCTGTATACTCTCCTGTACTTCTTCATTCCACCACCATGTCTCCTTGTCGTCCTTCCTCTGTCCTGATGTGCTACCAAGCACCTTTCTAGCCGTCTCCCTTACTAGCTCTGCTGCAGTTACCCAACTATTTGGTAACTCTTCGCTGCCACCCAGTGCCTGTCTTAACTCATCCCTGAACTCCACCTAACAATTACCCTTTTTCAATTTCCACCATTGATCCTTGGTGCTGCCCTCACACTCCTCCTCCTCCTTTTCTTGATCACCAACGTCATCCTACAAACCACCATCCTATGCTACCTAACTACACTTTCACCGGTCACCACTTTACAGTCTCCAATCTCCTTCAGACTGGCCCACCTACGTAAGATATAATCCACCTGTGTGCATCTTCCTCCACTCTTGTATGTCACCCTATGCTCCTCCCTCTTGTTAAAATATGTATTCACGACAGCCATGTCCATCCTTTTTGCAAAATCCACTACCATCTGACCTTCTGCATTCCTTTGTTTAACACCATACCTACCCATCACTTCCTCATCCCTCTGTTCCCTTCACCAACATGCCCATTGAAATCTGCTCCAATCACCACTCTCACACCCTTGGGTACAGTTATCATCATCCAATTCACTCCAAAATTTTTCTTTCTCATCCATTGCACACCCAACTTGTGGAGCATATGCACTAACAACATTCATCATTACACTATCAATTTCTAGCTTCATAAACATCACTCTATCTGACACTTTTTTCACCTCCAAAACACTCTTAGCATACTGTTCCTTCAGAATAATTCCTACGCCATTTCTCCTCCCATCCACAACATTATAAAACAATTTGAACCCACATCCGATACACCTAGCCTTACTCCCCTTTCATCTGGTCTCTTGCACACACAATATACCAACCTTCCTTCTGTCCATCATATCAGCTAGCTCTCTCCCTATACCAGTCATACTGCCAACATTCAAAGTTCTGATCCTCACTACCACAGTCCTAGCCTTTCTCCTCTCTTCTTACCTTCAGCCATGCCTTCCACCTCTTCTCCTCCTTTGGCCAAAAGTAGCCCAATTTCCGCCAGCACCCTGTTGGCTAACAGTATTGGTGGCAGTTGTTATTAACCCGGGCCTCGACTGATCCAGTATGGAAATATTTACTGGTGACTACATGAAATGATTTGGTGAAGTTTTATGTTGGATGCCCTTCCTGACACAACCCTCCCCATTTATCCGGGCTTGGGACCGGCACAAAGAAATGCACTATATATACCCCATATTGTGAAGTTATGCAATGATTTTACATTTCTGTGACCTAAGCCGTTTCACAATATGGCCTATGTTCTGCATTATGGGGTTCACATTTTTCATATGATGTATCCTTTCATAGGGACTACTTTACCATACATTATAATGCCATTGTCCATATTATTTTACACATTTCTGTGCTTATTGGCTATTTATTGTTGACATCCTTAATACTCTTCTTATGTACTGATGTCTGTGTATGGTTGTTCTGTGTTGTGTTTATATGTCTGTTTATCATACCTATCACTTATGATGGTGATGATTTTTTTTTTACATGGCAGTGCGATCAGCTTGCAGTCACCAAGAATGATGTCTGTCTCTCATGCAGTGATCCAGTGAGAGGTTCTTGGTGCAATGCAGATATAGACTGAGACTATGCCAGGATGCTGCCATGCTCAGGGACGAGGTAAACCATAATAGCAATGAGGTTGATCAACAAACTAGAAAGTAATTGATATCTGGTGAGATTTTCTTCATTGTAGCTCGGCTGATGAGACAACGCTGAACTTATTCTCTAGTGCCCATGACATGCCATCTGCAACTATTGTTATGCAATCTATGGTGGGTAATGAACTAGCTTGACTCTGTGACGTGTTTCCAGGGCAAAATGTTTTTCAGCATCAGATGTTCTTGCGGGATCAGTGACCACCCTCAATCCAATGGTGGCAGTCGCAGAGGCACATTGTAGAGTACGGAACCACCATTTGGTGGTACATAATGGGACATAGGAGGATGCAAAATCATTATTATAACCATCATCAATCCCCTTGTTCACATTTTCTACATGATGTGCCACTCCTCTACCTTCTTTGATAGTCATGCCTGACTGTCGCAGGTCTGCTGTCACAAAATCCATCCACCTCTTTGTTGGACAGCCCTCATTTCTTCTTGCTTTTTTCCCATCGACCCAAATCTTCTTCACCATATTATCTTTTGCTTTTCTGCACATGCCCAAACCACCATAATCTGTTCTCTTTGGCATTCTCATCAATTGGCTTCTGCTCTGATATCCTCATTTCTTTGGCTTTCTCACAGTGTGCATCTTACCACCAATCTCAGGTACTTCATCACTTGTAGCTTACTCAACTGCTTTACCGCCCAGGTTACTGTACTGTACAGTAGTACTGGATGCACCACTGTATTGTATACCTCACTTTTCAGCTTCTTTGTTATTTTTCTGTCATATACTATGCTTGATATTCTGTGCTAATTGGCTGCAGCCCCTCTGATTCTAGCTTTGACCTACTCATTCAGACTTCTCTTCTCCTCAACCACCTTACCAAGATAAGCTGTTAAGCTGTACAATGTTTTCCATTCTATCTCAATTCTCAGCTTCTTCTGATTTTCCCATTTCCTGCCATTAACACTATCTTATCTTTACTCAGTTTCATCCTGTGTGTCTTCAGTTTTGCATTCTTTTCCCATATTCTTTGCTGAATTCTTGCTCAGAGTCTGCCTGTAAAACCACATTTTCTGCATAGATCAATTTTGTTGATCTGTCCCCTCAGATCTGTTTCTTAATGTAATCCATCACCAGTATGAACAGCAGTGGTCTCAGAGCTGAGCTCTGATACACACCCACTCCCAATGAGATCCCCTATGAGAGACTGAACTCTGTTCATACCTGAATCATTTGGTGCTTGTACATAGCTTGCACTAATTGTACCAATGTTTATTGGACTTTGAACAAGCACAGGTCTGCCCAAACCAGCTTTCTTGGGACCTTGTTATTATGCTTTTTCCAAGTTTAGGAATGCACATTTGGATTCTTTCCTCATATCTAACTTCTTCTTAACTATCTGTCTCACTGAAAACATTGTGTCAGTTATGCCGCATCCTGATCTAAATCTGATCTGCTCATCTTCCATCTTACTTTCTACTGTACTGCATATTCATTTATCAATCACCCTCTCCAGGACTTTCATGAAGTGTAACATGGGTTTGATACCCGTCCACTGCCCACAGTATTGAATGTTTCATTTTTATTTATACACTGGCACTAGTATGCTTATTCTCCAGTCATCTGGGATACACCTTTCACTCCATACTGCTCTGAGTACCTCACCCAAAATCTTGATCATATCTGCTTTGACCTCATCTAAGCCTGACTCTTTCCATGACTTTATTTTATTTAGTGCTGTTCTTACTTCTGCTAGGATGGGCTCCTCCTCCTCTTTCATTGTTGACTGTGTCTGGTGCAGTATAGATTCTATGGGGTTTTCTTCATTCAGAAGCTGCTAGAAGTACTCCTTCTATTTGCCTTTCATGTGATAAGGACTGGTCAGCAAGTTGTTGCTGGCAGCCCTTATGAAGTATGTCTGACAATCTTCCTTATCTTTCTGTCTTTGCCTTGCAATCTGATAGAGTTTCTTTGTGCCATCTGAAAAGTCACTTCCCAGCAGTTGTTAGAATACTTCTCATGCCTTGTTCTTTGTTACTGTGACTCCTCTCTTAGCAACTTTGTTAGACAACCTGTATTCCTTCTTAGCCTGGTCTGTCTTATCTGCTTCAACTTTTTCCATCACTCCTTTCTTTTAATGGCTTAATGGACTTCTGCATTCTACCACTATCTTTCCTTATGTACTTTATTTCCATACCTGGCTCAGCCATATCTGTTCTGCAGCCTTCACACATGCTGTTTTGATGTGCTGCCATTCATCTTCAACTCCACCTATTTCCTCTTCTTCCTGAGGTTATAAAGCCCTGAGTAATTCCTTGAACTCATGTTTTTTCTCTAGTCAGTTTCCATGTCTTTGGCCTAATTCTTGCTGATCATAGAGCCTTCTCTGACCACTGCTTGCAGGTGAATGTGGCAAACAGTGGTTTATGCTGGAGGATGATTGTTTCATTGGGGATGACTATGCAATTGTTGATTTTACCCAAGTGCCATTTCCCTACTATGAGAAAGTCTACCTGAGTTGCAAGTTGGCTACTTTTCAACTGATCTTGTGCTGTCTTTCCTGCTGAACCATGTGTTGGCCACCATCAAACCATTTGTCAGACAGAAGTCTAGAATGGCCTCTCCTTCTTTATTCCCATTGCCCACACATGTGGACTCAAGCAGTCCTCATATCCTGATGTGTCTGTCTGTCCCAATATGGGCATTCAGACCCCTGTTATCAACATCAACTCATGTTGTGCAGATTTATCTAGTAGGTCCTGTAACTGCTTCCTGAATGCTCCTTCTGTGTGGCATAGGCTGAGATATGAATAGTGCCCTATCCTTACACTGGGATCTAATTGCCATGAGTCTGTCACTAATTCTGATAACATCCCTCACCATCTTCTGAGAGCCATTCCTCACCACAATTCATGCACCATTTCTATTCAGTCCTACTCCTGAGTAGTATACTCTGGATCCCAAGCCCACTCACTTTGCTGCACTGCCCTTCCATCTTGTCTCATGAATACAGAGGATATCCAGCCTTCTTCATGTAATACACTTCCAAGCTGTGTCCTGTCAGTGAACCTGCATTGAGTCTGGCAATTCTTAGATTATGTTTGGCAAATTGATTGGTTTTATGTCCATCTTTCACTTGAGCTAATCCAGGTAACCTAGGCTGGATAACTGGACACTGGATAGCCAGTAGCTTATTGACCCAGGGCTGATAGGCTTTATGATGGGTATACACTGGTCAATAGGAGTGCATACACTCCTTCCACCATCAGCATGGGTACCTGGGGTAGACTGGACTAGGCTGGGTCTTCAACCCACTTGTCACTGGCAAATACTCATACCCAACATGACCAAGTCACTTTGAGCCAATTTTTACTCTGCTGAGTGGCTAGCCTTCACATATTATGCAGTCTGTGATTCGTGTTCTTCTGCCTTGAGGACGCAGTGCACTAGAGTTGATGCCAACAGTGGTTGGTCTATACAACTCTTCCCTTATAGACACCATCTGCAGTCTGTGCTGCTGCCCACAACTCCATTCTTGGTTTTGTTTATGGTGGAAACACACTGCATATTTTTGGGAGTTAGGAGAAACCCCACAGGACACAGAGATGACATGAAAACTCCATACAGGCATTGGCCAAATATTAGGATTGAAACTTGTACCTTGTGCATGGGAGACAAGGACCTTAACCATAATGTCATTATGCATATAGGAGGGAGCAACAGCTACTGCTTGCTTCTCCATGGGTGTTTTGGGACAGTGTTTGTTCAATTTCCTCCCACCTCTGCACCCCTGCTTTTCTTGGCAGCTGTCTGCACATGTCATCCTTGCTATCTGAATCAAACAGGACTTTCCACACTTTTCACATTGGATAGCCTTGACATCGACAGCTAGCAGTACAGTAGGACTAGCATTAAAGGTACACCAGGAGAATCATGACCACTGATGTCGGAAGGAATTGGTGGACCTCTGCAAAAGGTAGTCTGCTGTCATTGTACTGGTTTTCATCATCTGTTTTAAGTTATTTGGAAAAAGCACTATTTTGGCTTGTTATGCCCTGGTTGCTTTTTCAGATAGACTTGTTTTGATGCAGTATGGTATGCTTTTCTTGTATGTCTAATGTGTGTCCAATATACTGTGCAATATATAGTATATTAGGATTCTAAATGGCAACTTTGTGTGAAATTCCCATCGTTACTATTTTGTGCCTATGATTCCACAGTGTTTATGTGCATTGCATCTACTTCTGCAGAACTTGTGTACAGGTGGAATACCTGTTGCTTAGAAAGATTTTTCATCTTTAGTATGGTGATGGCTTCTCCTTTTTTAAATTTTCCAAGTCGTTTAGGTTTCTAATACTGTGATTGGAATGGATCCCATTCCTAAATCAAAGTATGATTAAAGTTCATGAAATTAGTATTGTTTCAATCTTTGATGTTAGCCAGAAGTGCTCTTCACAGCACCCATAATGTGCCCAGTAATGACTCCTGCAATTCATGCAGAGTTACATGTATTGGTAAAATATCCAAATATGATTGTAATTTTTTTTTGTAAGGCCCATTGCTCATATTACTATTGGAACTGTCTGGGTATCCTTCTTCCACATTGCCCTCATTCCTGCCTGAAAATCCTGGTAGTTTATGACTTTGCGTCTATGTATGTAGGACACTGTAGTCACTGGGTGCAGCAATTTCAATTATTGGTGCTACTTTTGTCTTCTTTTCATGCACTATTATATCTGTATTTCTTACATCTGTTTTTTGAACTGTTGGTAATGGGTGATCCCATATGATATAAACTTCATCATTTTCTATGACGGATTGTGGCTCATGTTTCCACTGTTTTTCAGCTGCTTTAATATTATAATGTTTGCACAATCCCCAACGCAACAGTCTTGATAGTTGTGTAAGGCCATTCCTATATCCATATAGTTTTTACGCCTTGTATGTAACCTTCTTGATTTGGTTGTTTCCTTCACAAATATACAATGGTTAACATGGGTAGGCCTAGAGATAGGTTGCATGTGGACATATGTTAACATAACACCCAAATCCATGCAAAACTTTTTGTTATGTCTGCACTGCTGTAAGATGATAGGTCATGCTTCAAGGAATGATCAGTTTTGTTATTGAAAGCACAGTGGTGGGAATGGACTGGAAGTAATGGTCCACTACAGGTGCTGCTAGTGTTGTATTTTTGCACTGGGCAGGTCTGCTGAATCGTGCAGTGTAACTTTTCCACACTGGTTTCACCTATGTTTGGACCAGGATTCATAGACATGTGAAATGCTGTTTTACTCCATGTCTTTTATGCCTCTGCTGTGCCTATTTCTGGTGCAAACCATACAACTGTAAAGCCTACTTTGTGTGTAATGTGAGACACATTTTTGAATTTCTGAGCTGGCTCAGCTATGTTTTTGTACCTACATTTTGGTGTTAAGTTTAAAACACAGCATATTTTTTTATCAAGTATGAAACAATGTGTCTTACCCTTGGTGTTGCTGCATTTATAAAAAATATAAATATCTGAAATACACAAGTAAAACTAGAAAGCAATGCATAAGAAAACTTCTTAGCATATAGTACAGTGTGCCTAGTATGAAAAAAACACTGTAGTAAGGTGACAGAAAAATGATTTACAAACATGACTATGTGCTAAATAAACAGTTATGTAAGCAGAACTTAATATTTCCAACTAGTAAACATAAATGCAGAAGTATTGATAGCTTGAGGCACACCAAAGATTGTTAACACTCATTTGCAGTTTATTTCTTACGTAAGTCAGCTTCTTAATTCATAAGTTTAATTATACGCTTCAGGGAGATTTTAAAGCCAGACCAATTAGGGTGGATCCATATTTATCAAAAGCTGTTAACAAATTTTAGTCTTTAAGTAAGTTTGAGCCTGAAGCACAGGTAAAGGTTCTTAATATGACTGCTGACACAAAATATATAGCTTTTTATTTTCTTAAACTTGACAATGGTCTTATTGCAGAATAGTTAAGTCAACTTTAAAAAACTAGAAGAGTATTTAATTCATGATATTAATTTTGACGGAGCAAGAAGCTTAAATATTCATATACAGCTGAGTTTTATGCATAATCTTGTGAAGATGCAGAGACCAATAAATTAAAAGAAAGAAAGAATTAATAAAAGAATGAATAAAGGAAAAAGGATGACTGAATAAAAGCTTGACAGACTAAATAAGTGAAAGAATGAATGCTGATGGCTCTGGGAAGTTTCCCAAGAAACCCTATTGAAAGCCCATATGTAAAATCTCTTGTGAGCTGAAATGTTGAACTTAAAGTAGCCAGTGGGCTATGATGAACAACATCAAATTCCAGCCTTTGTAATCCATTTACCGTCAATCCACAATATAAAGAGGCAAAGGCTTTTACACATTTAGAAGTGAAACACATGGATAAAGGCCTTTTCTAAATTGTTCATAAATGCAATGACTTTCAGACATACTGAAGATGACATATTTTGTGATATTTCACAGTGCAGGCAAGCTGCACCTAACAGAATGTTCATGCACAATGTATTTCATCAACAATCAATGGACACCTTCCAGAAAATTATTTCTGAACTTTTGCTGCTCAGAGATCAGTTTGCATATTTACATACAAATACGCCATTTGTGATGAGCCAAGAATGGTGCAGGGAATGTTCTAGAACTGGAACACAGCTACACAAAGTATTTTGAAATAATTAAGCCCATATAGCAGTTTTATAGCTTTATACAATTTGCTGTTGATATTTGCACTTCTGGTAAAATATCACTAAAAGAAGATTTAGTTATGGAATGATGGACATCATATGGCTCATTGCTGCAAGATTCAGTGCAAGTTGAGTGCAAAGTAAGCCATTAAACAAAGCCTGCAAACTTAGACATCTCTTAAAACTTGTGTTTGCATCGTTATACTGTGGTTAAAGAGGACAGCAGTTTGCACTATCAGGTCAAGCTCTTTTTCAGTGAATGATAGTTTTCTCTAAATGTTCCTAAACAAATTACCATATCTGGAAACTGAAGCATCTGCACATATACATCTTTTGCTATCCAGGCATGAGCTTACACATGACAGCAAGACATTTTTTTTGAGTGTGTATATAATTATCAGTGGTAGAATGGGTAAGGTCAATCTAACACTAAATGGGATAGGACATTGTAAGCAGCAAAGGGGAAACTGGCTAGGCTTAATGTGGCCCACGATGCTAGGTAGCCTGTTATGAGCCTATGAACCTATGCATGCTTATTTATTAAGATATTTAAAGAAAGCATTCTATAGCTATGTCAAGAATCTCAATGGCAACACTCAGATCTGTTCTGAGTTACAGCACAATGGCACTAAATATACAGAGCCAACAGATATTGCCAACATCCTGGCAGATAGGTTCAGTGCTAACTTTACCCCCCTCTCACCCCCTAAAGGGCCCATCTCTATACCAGAAGAATGCACATTTCCTGTAATCATGGCTGCACAGGTAAAAAACACACTCTCCAAAGCCAAGAACACAGCATCCATGGGACCTGACAACATCCCAGGCTGCGTTCTACATGAACTACAGAATGAACTGGCACCACACCTAAGTACCATGTTCAATCATAGCTTCACCTCAGGCTTTGTACCCACTGAATGGCGCACAGTGACGGTTATCCCACTCCACAAAGGGGGAGTCACCACAGACCCCGAGAACTACCGCCCTATTAGCCTGACGAGCCTGGTCTGCAAGACCATGGAACATATCCTCATGGAACTTATAAACAAAGACATTGGTAATCTCCAAACTCTGGACCCCACCCAGTTCAGGTTTGTAAAAGGCAGATCATGTCTCCTAAACCTGATAGACTTCTTTAAAGCAGTCACCAAAGCCGTAGATGAGGGTAAGGTGGTTTGCACAGCCTATCCAGATCTCGCCAAGGTTTTAGGCACCATCACCCACTCTTGAATTATAGATAAACTCACTAAACTAAGTATAAATCCTTATGTCACAAGATGGGTTGCCAACTGGCTTACTGGCAGAACCCACACTGTGAAAGTAGCAGACTCCAAATCTGACTTCAGATCAGTGACAAGTGGAGTACCACAGGGTTCAGTCCTGGGTCCTCTCCTGTTTGGTATCTACTTCTCTGAAGTACAGGCTAACACAGAAGGTCTTTGGCTAATGAAGTTTGCAGATGACTACAAACTAGGAGCCATAATCAAAACTCCTAATGATATGGACATCCTACAAAAGGGCCTCACTGAGACAGATGCCTGGTGTCAAAGCCATGGCCTCAAGCTCAATGCCAAAAAGTGCATTGTCATACCCTTTGGTAAAAACTCTGTACCCATGAACTACCACATAGGTGGTAGTCTACTTAACATTGAAAGTGTGCTAACAGACCTTGGGACACAGGTGGACAGCAGTCTCTCCTTTGATAATCACATCACCACATTAGTCAGGAAATCCTTCAACATGGAACAGACTACCTATTTATGTCAAACAGAGCTCCTCATTAACACTCTTCAAGAAAAATCTTGATGATTGGATGGGAAATGGGAAATTCACCCCGGGGATCACTTCTGTGGCTCTGCTCGACAGGGGCAAAGGAAAATAATTTGCTTGGGTGGCGAAAGCCAGGGTACATTTTTTGGCTAGGCTTGTATGGGCCCTAGGGCTGATAGCCTAGTACTTACCTATAAACCTATGAACCTATGTACATGGCACACCTCATCACAAAAGGTTTCTCATCCAGGAAAAAAGAGGTCATTGTTCCCCTCTACTCATCACTCATTAGACTCATTATGGAGTACAACACCCCTTTTTGTATGTACCTCACAAGACATCTACAACAATTGGAAAGGCAGCAGAAATACCTCACAAAAAGGATTACCAGCCTCAAACAGATGTCCTATGCAGACCGTCTCAAAAAACTCTAGTTTTACTCCATCGCATATCGCTTACTCAGAGGCAATCTCTGCCTAACATATAAAGCTATCTCAAACCCAGAGCTTTAGGACTTTCTCTACTGGAGGGATAGATTCCTGTCCCAGAGACTTCCCATACTCTGGAACAAACTACCTATCTATATCAAACAAAGCTCCTCATTAGCACTCTTCAAGAAAAATATTGATGATTGGATGGGAAATAGGAAATTCACCCTGGGGATCACTTCTGTGGCTCTGCTCAATAGGGGCACAGGAAAATAACTTTCTTGGATGGCAAAAGCCAGGGTACCTTTTTGGCTAGGCTTATATAGGCCCTAGGGCCAATAGCCTAGTACCTGCTTATGAACCTATGAAATATGAAACATTATGCCTCATTATCTTCAAAATTTTTTTCTTAAGGTTATCTCTGTATAATATCACCCTTTACCATGCTTTACTTCTTCTTCTTCTTCATTCAGCTGCTCCCATTAGAGGTCGCTGATCACTAATCATCACCTCCCTTCATAACCTAGATTCCACTACTCTTTCCCATAACTTCATGCTGTGACTGATCAAATTAATCCCTCTGTAGTTACTACAGCTCTGCACATCACCCTTATTCTTAAAAATCTGTACCAGAACACTTTTTCTCCATTCCTCAGGCATCCTCTCACTTTCCAAGATTTCAGTAAGCAATCTAGTTAAAAACTCCACTGCCATTCCACCTAATCACCTCCATGCTTCCACAGGTATGTCATCTGGACCAACAGCCTTGCCATTCTTCATCCTCTTCATAGCTATCCTTACTTCCTCCTTGCTAATCCACTGCACTTCATGATTCACTATCCGCACATCATCCAGCCTTCTCTCCCTCTCATTCGCTTCATTCAACAGCTCCTCAAAGTACTCTTTCCATCTGCTCAACACACTCTCCTCACTTGTGAGTATGTTTCCCTCATTATCCTTTATCACGCTTACCTGCTGCACATCTTTACTAGCTTGGTCCTTCTGTCTAGCCAATCGGTACAGGTCCTTTTCTCCCTCCTTAGTGTCCAATCTTTTATACAACTCTTCATATGCCTTATCTTTAGCCTTTGCCACCTCTCTCGTTGCCATGCACCTCATCTTCTTATACTCTTATCTACTTTCTTCATCTCTCTGACAATCCCACTTCTTCTTCGCCAACCTCTTTCTCTGTATACTCTCCTGTACTTCTTCATTCCACCACCAGGTCTCCTTGTCCTCCCTCCTCTTTCCAGATGTCACACCAAGCACCTTTCTAGCCATCTCCCTTACTAGCTCTACTGTAGTTACCCAGCTATTCGGTAACTCTGCACTGCCATCCAGTGCCTGTCTTAACTCTTCCTGAAGTCCACCTCACAATTACCCTTTCTCAGTTTCCACCATTGATCCTTGGTGCTGCCCTCACACTCCTCCTCCTCTTCTTGATCACCAATATCTTCCTACAAACCACCATCCTATGCTGCCTAACTACACTTTCCCCTGCCAGCACTTTACAGTCTCCAATCTCCTTCAGACTGGCCCTCCTACATACGATATAATCCACCTGTGTGCATCCTCCTCCACTCTTGTATGTCAACCTGTGCTCCTCCCTCTTGTTAAAATACATATTCACTACAACCATGTCCATCATTTTCACAAACTCCACTACCATCTGACCTTCTGCATTCCTTTGCTTAACACCATACCTACCCATCACTTCCTCATTCCCTCTGTTCCCTTCACCAATATGCTCATTGAAATCTGCTCCAATCACCACACTCTCACCCTTGAATACAGTCATCACCACTTCATCCAACTTACTCTAAAATTTTTTTTCTTTTTCATCCATCGCACACCCAACTTGTGGAGCATATGCACTAACAACATTCATCATTACACCATAAATTTCCAGCTTCATAAACATCACTCTTGACACTTTTCAATTCCAAAACACTCTTAGCATAGTATTCCTTCGGGATAACCCCTACGCCATTTCTTCTCCCATCCGCACCATGATAAAACAATTTGAACCCGCCTTCGATACACCTAGCCTTGCTCCCCTTCCATCTGGTCTCTTGCACACGCAATATACCAACCTTCCTTCTGTCCATCATATCAGCTAGCTCTCTCCCTATACCAGTCATACTGCCAGCATTCAAAGTTCCAACCCTCACTACCACAGTCCTAGCCTTTACCTGCCTTCGGGCATGCCTTCCCCCTTTTCTCCTCCTTCAGCCAACAGTAGTCCAATTTCTGCCAGCACCCTGTTGGCCAACAGCACTGGTGGCGGTTGTTGTTAACCTGGGCCTCAACCGATCTGGTATGTATATCTGTACTGTTGTTCGCATGTATGATTTGACAATATTTTACGCCAGATGCCCTTCCTGATGCAACACTCCCCTTTTATCCGGGCTTGGGACCGGCACAAAGAAATGCACTGGCTTGTGCATCCCCAGTGGCTGGATTCTTTACCATGCTTTACTAATGTTTTTTTCATTTAGGTCAGTTTTGAAGTCTCTGCATGAAGGTGACCTTTTTTCAGATGTTACAGTTAAAGAAACCAAATCCCTTATAAAAGATCTAAATGCCAAGTGGGGTGTAAAACATAGTAAACATCACTCCTCTTTCTGGGTCTATATAATTTCAGTGATAAACCTATTTGTCGAATAACTATTCATTAAACCCAAATTGTTGAAACTTCTCTTCATCAAATGTTTGTATCTTCAAACGTTTTCACAGGAAAAAGAAAGGGTTGTTTAATCTTGCACCTGTCACTGAACTCTAAAATTGTAAAACCCAACCAAGTGTGGAGTTTTGCCTCCCACACCCCCCTTAACTAAATATACCAAATTTGAGACCACACTACAGTGGGGAAAAGGGCAAATTCCCAATGATGATCCCTCTGAAAAAGGTTTGATGAAATGGCCATTCGATGAAGAGAGGTTTCAACAATTTGGGTTTGATGAATAGTTGTTTGACAAATAAGTTTTTCGATCAACTGATATGAACCCCCTCTTCCTTTATAAGGCAGCATCAAAAATAGCAAAGCTACTTACATGCTTATATAACCTGTCTTTAATTTTGGGAGTTAAACTATCAGTTCTAAACATTCAGTCACTACACCTGGCCAAGGTATCTACACCTAATGAACTTAAATATTGCAGGCCTATATCAAGTCTAAGTCCTCTAACTAAGAATGTTATAATATTACTTTATAAACAAATATTTAATAATAAAAATAGCTGTAGATGATTTTACAACCAACAGCATGGTATCTATAATGTTTTCAGCACTGCATTGTATATTGTGAGATACATCATCTACAACAAAATGAATGATGGCCAAATAACCACAAGCATATCTATAGATATGACTAGGCCATTCAATTATTCATAGGTTCATAGGTTCATAGGTTTATACTAGGCTATCTGCCCTAAGGCATTTATAAGCCTAGCCCAAAGTTTTGTGGCTTACGCCACCCCTTATATGAAAAAATACTGTGCCCATTAGTTTGTTGTGCCTCTGTCCAGCAGTGACACAGAGATGATTCCCGGGGTAAACCTACGATCTCCCATCCACAGGTCAAGATTTCTCTTGAACAGAGCCAGCGAGGTGCTCTGCCTCACATGGACCGGGATTTTATTCCACAGCATAGGGAGTCTCTGAGTGATAAATCTATCCCTCCAGCACGTCCTTTTTATATCCGTGCTAATGTTTAAGTCGCTTGCTCTAGTGGTTTTGGTGGATTTGGATTTTTTGAGGTGGAGCATGTCCATTAATTCCGGGTTGGACATGGCCTTGTATGTCAGGCACATGTCACCTCTGAGCAGACGGTATGCGACTGAATAGAGCTGGAGTTTCTTCAATCTGGCAGCTTATGACAGATTTTGGAGTCCCTTTATCCTTTTGGTGAGGAACTTTTGGGGTCTCTCCAATTGCTGCAGATGTCGGGTGAGATACATCCCGAATGGGGCATTGTACTCGATCATTGGTCTGATAAGTGAAGAGTACAGGGGAACAATGACCTCACTAGATCTGGATGTGAGTCCAATAATCAATGCTAAGTGCTGAAATGGTTCCTCCAAAGGCACACACAAGCGAAGCAAAAAACAGAAGAATCCTGGAAGAACACCGCTGGATGCTTCAAGTAGTAAAAATAAGAACTTTTAATAAAAGCTGGTACAAAACAGATAAGCGCTTTCGGGTTGGTAGCCCTTCATCAGATGAATAACAGACATCAAAACTCACAATTTAAACAAAACATCTTCCAATCAGCATCTAGTAAAAAACCCGCCTATTTTTCAGGGTGGGTTTCACTGGGATAACATCATTAAGACCCGGCCCCCTGTGGGCCATCAGCTGTATAATCCATCTAGACTCAATTAATTCAGTTAATTGTTTGATGTCTCCACCCCTTCTACCCAAACTAACATTAGCTATAGCCCTAAAGCTAAAATTGTGTGTGGGATTATCTTGAATATGTCTAAAGAGGGCATTGTGCTGATCACTGTTCCTAATGGCAGATAAATGCTGTAGGATCCTGACCTTAAACATATTGTTGGTTTTGCCCACATAAAAACAAGGGCAAGAACCACAATTGGCCAGATAAACAATGTCCTTTGTTCTACATGTAGCCCTGGCTTTTAAAGAAAAGATTCTGCCTGAGACAGGATGCAGAAAAGTAGTGTCCTTATTGATAAAGGCGCAGGCCTTACGGGTACCACAAGGTACAGTGCCTGCTTGTGACTTAAAACTCAGTTTTTTGGAATGATACTCTCCACATAACAGATCTTTTAAGCTCTTGTTCTTCCTGTATGCAATACAAGGGCTAGATCCTACTAAACCCCTAATCCTATCATCACTTACTAGAATGTTCCAGTTCTTTTTAACAATCTCACCTATATCATTAATGTTACTACTATATGTGAACATTACTTTAGGTTTAAGAATATTGGTGCCATTCTTAGAAGTTACATTATGTTCATCTATGGGACGATGCATCCAAGGTCTATACACGTTTCCTCTTGTGTTTACTACCTTCAACAACCTTGTTCACCATATCTCCCCTATAACCTCTTTCTTCAAAGTAACCTCTCAATTTGCTCATTTCCCCTTCGAAACAGGAATCCTCAGTACATACTCTTGAGATCCTGCCTAGTTGTCCTTCCACAATGTTGGGGAATGTATACCGTGGATGCATGCTATCAAATGAAAGGAGAGTATTCTTCCAACACTCCTTCCTATATATACCAGTGGAAAAACCTGTTTCAGTTTGTTCTATGGTGACATCCTTTTTTAAAGGCTTTGGGGGAGATAGATAGAGGTACACCCAGGACTCATTATTTAATGGTTACACTGGATGTACAGAGCCTATTTATGGTCATAAATAACCAGTATGGAATATCAGCAGTTGATAGTTTATTGAAGGATAGAGGAGCTAATGATTCACAGGTTGATCTTGTGAAGACTATGCTTACTATGGTACTAGAGAATAACATCTTTTTGGGTTTACAACAACTGTACAGACAGGCACAGGGTGTCGCCATGGGCACACCCTGTGCCAATACATATGCTAATTTAGTGCTTTCCTTTTGGGAAAATCAATATATTTTCAATAACACAATCTGGCTACCGTCTATCAAGCTATATAAGAGGTTTGTGGACGATGTGTTTATTTTGTGGGAGGGGGAGCCAGCTCGCTTGGATGAGTTTATATCTTTCCTACATTCCACCACTACGTTTTTCAGATTTACTAAAAGTACCTCCTATACTCAGTTAGATTTTTTGGATGTCACCATAGAACAAACTGAAACAGGTTTTTCCACTGGTATATATAGGAAGGAGTGTTGGAAGAATACTCTCCTTTCATTTGATAGCATGCATCCACGGTATACATTCCCCAACATTGTGGAAGGACAACTAGGCAGGATCTCAAGAGTATGTACTGAGGATTCCTGTTTCAAAGGGGAAATGAGCAAATTGAGAGGTTACTTTGAAGAAAGAGGTTATAGGGGAGATATGGTGAACAAGGTTGTTGAAGGTAGTAAACACAAGAGGAAACATGTGTATAGACCTTGGATGCATCGTCCCATAGATGAACATAATGTAACTTCTAAGAATGGCACCAATATTCTTAAACCTAAAGTAATGTTCACATATAGTAGTAACATTAATGATATAGGTGAGATTGTTAAAAAGAACTGGAACATTCTAGTAAGTGATGATAGGATTAGGGGTTTAGTAGGATCTAGCCCTTGTATTGCATACAGGAAGAACAAAAGCTTAAAAGATCTGTTATGTGGAGAGTATCGTTCCAAAAAACTGAGTTTTAAGTCACAAGCAGGCACTGTACCTTGTGGTACCTGTAAAGCCTGCGCCTTTATCAATAAGGACACTACTTTTCTGCATCCTGTCTCAGGCAGAATCTTTTCTTTAAAAGCCAGGGCTACATGTAGAACAAAGGACATTGTTTATCTGGCCAATTGTGGTTCTTGCCCTTGTTTTTATGTGGGCAAAACCAACAATATGTTTAAGGTCAGGATCCTACAGCATTTATCTGCCATTAGGAACAGTGATCAGCACAATGCCCTCTTTAGACATATTCAAGATAATCCCACACACAATTTTAGCTTTAGGGCTATAGCTAATGTTAGTTTGGGTAGAAGGGGTGGAGACATCAAACAATTAACTGAATTAATTGAGTCTAGATGGATTATACAGCTGATGGCCCACAGGGGGCCAGGTCTTAATGATGTTATCCCAGTGAAACCCACCCTAAAAAATAGGCGGGTTTTTTACTAGATGCTGATTGGAAGATGTTTTGTTTAAATTGTGAGTTTTGATGTCTGTTATTCATCTGATGAAGGGCTACCAACCCGAAAGCGCTTATCTGTTTTGTACCAGCTTTTATTAAAAGTTCTTATTTTTACTACTTGAAACATCCAGCGGTGTTCTTCCAGGATTCTTCTGTTTTTGCTAGATCTGGATGTGAATCCCTTCATGATCAGGTGGGCAATGTAGAAGGTCTTTCTAACCACTTTAGCAATGTGAGTGTCAAAAGAAAGGCCACTGTCAACCTGGGTCCCCAGGTCCCTGATAACCTCTTCTGTGCTTATTCATTTATTTATTTGCATTTGGTTTCTGAGAAGATCCAACTTGGTTATGCAATACCCATTTTCAGTGGAGACCCAGAGGGAAAAGCTCCGAAAACATATTTGGTGAGAGAAAAATACTAAGATATTATAACAGACCCTTGTGATACAAAAAAGAAAGAAAAAAAAGGGGGCTGCAGTAGAGGAAGCAGTTAGGGTATGCCAATTGTAAATGAGTTGAAATAGGAGTCCAAGAAGAGAAAAGAGATCAAGAATTAAAAGTTGACAGACATCTGAGCTAAAATGTGTAAAATATCTAGAAGATTGAGTGTAAAAGTGGATGAGATGGATTACCTTTTTAATTTGCATGTTGAAGGTTACAGAAAAGAAGAGGTCAAGGATTCACATCAACAATTATAGAAAGAGCAAAATTCTAGAGTTGCTAATGAAAGGATGAACTCTGCAGTTCGAGAAAAGGAAATAGGAGAGTCAACAACTGATTGTAAAGGAGAGGAAGAGCAAGGACAGACGTTAGAGTAAAGGAGATGAGTGTGGTGATTTTTCTTGAAATTGTTTTAAGTTTGAGATTTTCTGAGGGCAGATGGCATTCAAGACTATCAGCCAGTAACCATTTGAAATGTTGGGACCTGTTTTAGTGAGTCCTGTAATATGAAGACTGGCTGAAAATGAATTTACGTATATTAAATCTGAGATGATCATTTCTTGAAATATTCCCTTTTCTCCAAGGTATAGCAATCATGGAGTTGGAATATATAAGTTTGGGGGGGCTTGCTCTGTACACTGGAGGGGGGGGGTTCCCTCTGCCACAAGTTTAAAGGAAAACAGTGATCTTCAATATTCGCTCTTTTCCTGCATTTTTGCTTTTTTTTTCTTTCAGTGTGTCAGCACTTTGCATCACAAGTACTGACATTTCGGTAGGGAGACTTGTGAGCCACAAAACTCCTACTTGAAAAACTCAGTAAATTCACTTTTGGAACTCACATAATAAAAATGGTTTGACTGCTATATTACAGACACAATGCTTAAAATCTGTAAAAAAATAAACTATCTGAAAATGGCATGCTTATTGCTGGAGTACCCGATATTTGGACCCCTGCTTTTTCAACTTTATAAATAACATAGCATATTGCCTACCCTTGCTTAAAACAATGTTATGTATGCAGATGACATGCTACTAACAGAAGTTAGAAAAACATTTACTGAGATTCTTTTCAAATCACAAGCAAAATGTTCACAATATGTAACCAGTCATACATTAACAAGTTGATAATCACCCCAAATAAATGTAGTACCATGATATTTACCACATCAAAAAGGCTATCCAAGCTTCAACACCTTTTTCTGACAGATAACTGTAGCAGCACAATTCTTAATGTCAACAAGCAAAAATACCTTGGTCTACTACTAGATATCTCAATAAGCTTTTCAAAACACAATGACAAATTGGGTCTATATTAGAACATCGAAGTTTCAAAACTTTGAATGTTCTAATATCGAACCCTATTCAGCGAAAGCTGAAAATATCAAAGCAACAGAAAACCAAATTTTTTCCTAGGGAAATAATTTGGTTGATTGTTTCTGTTGCTTTGGTATTTTCAGTGCTGCGGTGGAAAGTTACGGGTCGGGTTCAGGTAAGTGTGTGATTGAGTGTGGGTTTGGATAGTTAGGGTTAGGGTGCAGGTTAGGTATGTGTGCGATTGGGTGGACATGAGGGTTAGGGCGGGTTAGGTGAGTTAGGGTTAGGGCGCGGGTTAGGTATGTGTGGAATTGTGCAGACGTGAGGGTTAGGGCAGGTTAGGTGAGTTAGGATTAGGACGCAGGTCAGGTAAGTCTGTGATCGTGTGGACGTAAGGGTTAGGGCAGGGTAGGTGAGTTAGGGTTAGGGTGCACGTGAGGTGAGTGTGTGATAGTGACAGACCTTAGGGTTAGGGTTTGGGTTAAGGTAAGTGGATAGTTAGTT
The DNA here is from genome assembly GCF_019279795.1 of Protopterus annectens. Lineage (NCBI taxonomy): Eukaryota > Metazoa > Chordata > Ceratodontiformes > Protopteridae > Protopterus > Protopterus annectens. The sequence goes on along the minus strand of NC_056743.1, from coordinate 1,037,206,510 downwards.
GTGTGTGTATAGTTTAGTGTAGGATTAGGTGTAAGATTTTAGGTGTATGTGTGTGGATTGCTGTTAATTTGGTGTGCTTGTGTTGTGTGTATGTGTTTTGGAACAGCAATTTTTTTCCCTAGGAAAAGATTTGCTGTTCTGTATGTTCGATGTTTTCAGCTTTTGCTGAATAGGGTTCGATATTAGAACATTTGAAGCTTTGAAACTTTGATGTTCTAATATAGACCCGACAAATTTACTACTAAGGTAGTAAGTTAGCTAAAAGTATTATACAGGATAGCTCATCTTTAATCACAAGAAGCACAACATTCTCTAGTAAGAAATGTCCTTCTTCCAAAACTGGAATGGTATCATATTATAAGCCATATGCAATATGCACACATGCCAAACAATCAAAAACAAGATTACTAGAACTGTCCTTGCCTATGCTCATAAACACCATTATGACCTATTGCAAGACCTCAATGGCTATCCATATATGACAGGACTGTCTTTATTCTAGAAACATTGATATTTAAAATCACTAACTTGCTCTCCACCAAGTAAAAAATTCCCATTCATTCAATAAACATACCCACTGGCAGGCAATTAAGACAATGTCACCATGATGATTAAAACATACTTGCAAACAATGATAGTTGAAAAAGTCCCTTCTAAAGGAGAACTACAACACAGAAGCATCTGCAAACAGTAGCTGGGAATCAGCTATTATAGAGCTTAAAAAAAAGCTGAAGGAACATTTTGTCAAAGAAAAAAAAAAAAGACATGTTTCCAGGGTAATTGCGAACCTACTTCCTCTTGCAAGCATTATCTCAAACTTGAGATCATAGCAACATCACCTCTCCACCTCTTAGAGCAAGAAATCTGAAGAAATCCATAAGTAAAAGTGGGACAAAGGCTCCAAAATAGGGACACTTTTTAAATATTGTTCAGAAAGTTGGTAGAACAATAGGTTTTGCATTAGCATGAATTTTCTGAAGAGCAGGAGGTCTGAAACTCAAATATCTGTGATTATTTTCTAACTTCAGTCTTTAATGATTTGCCAATAATTTTCCAGAAAAAAAACATAATTTTATGAAAAACAGACCAAAATATGAGGCAAAAATCTAGACATTCTGTGAAAATCTGTACAGCTGAGAGGTATGTATAACATCCTTAAAATCTTGTTTACAGTAGATTATATTTGCATATTGCCGCTTGTCTTTACACTCATTTTTTTTATTTGTTGTACTCTTTTGCTTTTGTGGTTTGTGTTTTACATTTTTTTTTGCATTTTGTATAATTATACTCCTGTTTAGACTACTGTTGCTCTCTACTTGTACTTTTGCATTACTGAACTTGTTTTTATTTGTGCTTGACTGCAAAAGGTCAAATAACAGACCACATACCCAGTTACCAAATAGAAAAATACAAACTAAAATAAATTCAATCAAATAAAATGAATCATATAATTAGTAATATTAATAACACTGAGTAGCTTGCAATTTATGCAGCAGCTTATGGTGCAAATATCAATGACAGTTTTCTTCATGACCATCTCAAGTTTCACTTGATGTCTTCCAAAGGTTTTAAGTCTCCTGATTTTGGAAGTATTGAGTACATATGGAAATATTGCATATTTTTATAATTACTAATAGAACAGCTAGGAATATTTCAGTATTGCATACTATAAGCAGACTTTGACAATGTATCTTTTTGTCTCCCATAAATGCATTCCAGCTCCCTATTGTAATTCCATAACTTGCAATTGTGGGCCCCAGAATTACAAAACAAGTCTGAAAATAAAAAACAACAAATGCAGAACACTGCTTTTGTTCTTTAAGTTGTTTTTTGCAGGGGGCAAGTCCCCCCAGAATACAAACTCCAAGAATGATGTTCCTTGAAGTAAAGGCAACATTCTGAGAAAAAGTAACCAACTGCTCCAACTGCCTGACTCACTATGCTAACTGCCAGACCTCTGCAACAACTGCCATCATTTTTATGTGTTCTCCAGATTAGCTATGTCAAGTTTCATACTTTTTAACCAATAAAAAACACATTGCAAGTTCAGTCGCATACTTGTGTTTCTCATCTCTGTTGTAGCCCAGTAACAGAGCAGTAGTAGGTTTATAGAAAACTCAAAGTGTATATAAAAATAGCTATATTTGTTTTAATTGCAGTATTGCAGTATAATCCAAAGAAGATTTATTTTTCTCAGATAGATAGCAAATGTTGGAGGTGTGATTTGGAAGAAAGAGGCAAATGGAACATGATTTTTGAAGTGCAATGAACTGGCAAATTAAAAGAAAATCAACACAGAGTACACTTTATGAAATATAACTAATAAAATTATTCTTTTGAGCTGAGACACAGGATGCTATTGGCTGCCAAAAAAGCAATTACAAGAAAGTGGAAATCAAAGTCTAAACCAACTGTACTTGACAAATTGAATATTGTAAAGGAGATAAAGGAGGTGGAAGAGGGATCATTATAAAAGGGAAAGAGCAAATTTCACAGATTTATAGGTTCATAGGTGTGCACTAGGCTAATGGCCCTGGGGCTTTTACAAGCCTAGCCATAGGATTACCCTGGCATACTGCCACCCAACCTTAATTCCCAGTGCCTCTGTCAAGTAGAGCCACTGGTGTTATCCCCGGGGTGAATTTTCTGTTTCCCATCCACTCATCAAGATTTCTCTTGAAGAGGGTCAGCGAGGTGCTCTGCTTGACATGTATGGGAAGTCTGTTCCATAGCATGGGCATTCTCTAGGTTATAAACCTGTCCCTCCAGCATGTTCTGTTAATTGTGGTAATGAGGTTGAGGTCTCTGGATTGTGTGGTGCAGAGGGATTGGGATTTCTTTAGATGCAGCATTTCTAACAGAGCTGGGTCAGACATGGCTTTGTAAGTCAAGCAGAGATCGCCTCTAAGTAGGCGATATAAGACAGAGAATAGTTGGAGTTTTTTGAGTCTGTCCATATAGGACAAGTGTTTAAGGCCTAGGATCCTCTTTGTGAGGTACTTTTACAGCTTCTCTAGTTGCTGCACGTGTTTAGTGAGGTACATGCCAAATGGGGCATTGTACTCGATGATTGGCCTAATGAGGGAAGAGTAGAGGGAGACAATGACTTCTTCCTGGATGCAAAACCCTTAGTAATGAGATGTGCCACATAGAAGGACTTTCTGACCACAGTGGCAATGTGGTGATCAAAAGAGAGGTTGCTGTCAACCTGTGTTCCCAGATCTCTTATAACACCTTCTGTGTTCAGTGGACTACCATCAATGTGGTAATTCATGGGAACTGGACTTTTCCCAAAGGGGATGATGACACATTTTTTGGCATTGAGCTTAAGGCCATGGTTCTGTCACCAGTCGTTGGTCACAGTGAGGCCATTCTGTAGGATGTCAACATCACTTGGGGAGTTAATAATAGCTCCCAACTTGCAATCGTCTGCGAACTTTGTCAGCCAGAGTCCCTTTGTGTTGGCCTGGACTTCAGAGAAGTAGATACCAAACAGGAGAGGACCAAGGTTCGAACCCTGTGGGTCGCCACTCGTGATTAATCAGCAGTCGGACTTGGAGTCAGCTACTTTCACACTGTGGGCTCTATCTGTGAGCCAGTTTGCAATCCACCTAGTGATATAGGGGTTGATGCCAAGCTTAGTGAGTTTTTCTATGATTCCTGAGTGAGGAATGGTATCAAAAGCCTTGGCCAGATCAAGGTAGGCTGTATGAACCACCTTGCCTTCATCCACAGCTCTGGTGACTGACTCATAAAAGTCAACCAACTTGAGCAGGCATGATCTACCCTTCACAAAACCAAACTGTGTTGGATCCAAACTTTGGAGATTCCCTATATCCTTGTTTATTAGGTCCATGAGGATGCATTCCATAGCTTTGCATATCATGCTCATTAGGATAATGGGGGCGATAGTTCCCTGAGTCTGTAGTCGCTCCTCCTTTGTGGAGAGGGATGACTGTAACAGTGCACCATTTGGCAGGGACAAAGCCTGAGGTGAGGCTGTGATTGAACAGGGCACACAGGTGAGGTGCCAGTTCACTCTGTAGTTCATGTAGAACACAACCAGGGATATTGCCAGGTCCCATAGAAGCTGTATTCTTGGCCTTGGACAGTGCTGTTTTAACTTTTGCAGTAGTAATAGTGGGTGCCTGGCAATCTATTGGTATTGTGATTGGTCTTTTGGGGGGGGGTAAAGTTGGCACTGAATCTGTCTGCCAGTATACTGGCAATATCTGTTGGCTCGGTATAGGAGGTACCATTGTACAGTAGCTCACAGCAAATATGGGTTTTGCCGTGGAGATTCTTTACATAACTATAAAAGGCCTTGTGGTTATCTTTACTATCTACTGCAATTCTGTTTTCATACCTAGCTTTAGAGGATTTGATGAGGGATCTCAACTTTTTGTTGAGGCAGATAAGGGCAGTTTTCCAGTCTTGGGACTTCACCTTATTCCGCATTAGTTTCCTCCTTCTGTTGTAGAGTTTGTTTATGGCAGGGGACCACCAGATTGGCTTCCTTTTTTTGGAGGACAGTGTCTTGGTTCTATTGGGTATGGTGAAATCCATGCATTTGTGTACATGTTCATACAGTGCTTTGGTGTATGATTCTGCAGTCATGCACTATTCTCCATTTGCACAGGTGCCATAAAGTTAGCCACCTCTGTTTTTAGGATCCCAAAGTTAGCTTTGGAGAAGTTTTTCATGGTGGTTACCTTTGCTGCGGGGGTGTGAGGGATGTGGATTACCAAGTTTGTGGTTGGATCTAACCAGGGAGGAGCTGACTATTGGTGTAGAGCTACGGACACCCATGTTAGTAATGACCAAGTCAAGGATATTGCCACCTCTAGTGAGGGTAAGAACGAGCTGTTCCAGGGCATTGGAATTAATTAACTCCAGGAAATGTTGGGCAAGTGTATTGGTACATGAGTAGTTTACCAGTTAATGGAGGGGTAGTTGAAGTTGCCTAGTAAGAGAGTGTTAGGTTGGACCCTAATATTCTCCAGGCTGCTTAGGAATGTGGAGTGCAAGTCTTGGGACATGGTTGGAGACCTATAGCAGGCTACGACCTGAATCACTGTCTTACTCAATGTTAGCCGCACTTGAAATATCTCTGATGCATTATGTTGGACTACCAGTCTGGAGGTGTGCACATTCTTTATGAATATGGAAACACCACCGCCTTTGGAGCTTCGGTCTAAGTTCTGTTGCCAAAAGGTGTGGAATGAGTTATAGCCTGGTAATGCAGGGGTGCTTTCTGCTACCTTGAACCAGTTCTCTGTTACAGCACATATGTCAATGTTCTCCATTTTAACGAGTGCCTCGAGTGAGTGCATTTTGAGATTTAGACTTCTAGCGTTGAGCAACATGACCCTCAGATTGTATTTGTTTGTAGCTATTACAGTGTTAATTTGGTCTTTGGAACACCACCTAAAAAAGGCACTATAGGGGTGGCAAGAGCCTTGGCCAGTATTTGGAAGCCCAGGGGTGACAGATGCAGGCCATCTCTGGCAAAGCATCAAAGTCTGTCGATCATGTCATCCCAGGCAGACAGATACTGGATCCCCTTAGAATTACACCAGAAACTTAGCCAAGTGTTGAAATCAATCATTTAATGCTTGTAGTATGGTATAATTCTGAGTGATGGTAGGATGCTGCTCAGGGCTAGGGTCATACCTGTCTGGGCTACATAATCTGAGAGCTCCTCTATGTCTCCTTTCATGTAGTCCAGGGAAGTATGTCTCAGGTCATTCACACCCACATGTACACTGACAGTGTCATATTTGTGTCTGTTGTTGAGCGACCTGAGTGCATGGGTTATGTGTTGGATCCTGGCACCTGACAGGAAGCTAACTGTTACTTTTTCCTTATTCAGCCTAGTGAGTGGGACATCAGTGTGCCTTACTATCTAGGCACCAATGACTAGTGTGTTTGGCATGCTGTTTTGCCTTAGGGGCTTTGGTTGAGTGGCACACTGTTTAGGAGAGTTATGTGTCTCGTGATTAGTGTTGTGTTGTGTTGGTCGAGTGCATTTCTGCCTTGGAGGGCTCTGCTGCTTTGGTAGATTTTTTATTGAGAGCCTCCGCAAAGGTGGGTGTCTGGTTTGTGTTTTTATGTGAAGGCAGTGCTGGTGTGTGTTCTGGAGGGCTATGTGTTCCATGTGGTGTGGTACAAGTGTTGATCTTCTTCTCTTGACCAGCTATTCCAGTCTTGGCTGGAGAGTGCTTGGCTTCCAATTTGGATATATAAGTGCATCTCTCGCAAGTCTGAGTGTTGGAAGGTAAGAGGAGAGGGTTGTCGGTGTACATGAGGCAGTTGCTACATTGCCTCAGGATGCCCAAATTCACCAGGTTAATAGGAGAAAGCAGAGGGAACTGACCTTTAGACATGCCTGGTGGGGTGGGCATTGATAATAAGTACTAGATCTGTTTCCTTGTCAAATGTTTAGTTGTGGTAGCACTTGTGTGCTATAATAATTGCTACAAGAAGTCTGGTAAAGTGCTAGACTAATAATCTAGTATAAGTGCAGGAGAGGAGAGAGCTAGTAGATCTAAGGGAAAAATTGAAGAGCAGGCTTTGGCACCGCTCAGAAGCTTTCAAACAGTCCTGGATACAAGTCTGTATCTGGACAAAACTAGTTACAGGAAAGGTGGGAAACAATAGCAAATGGGGGCTTTTAAACCGGAAAGTTGAGATAGATGGAAAAACTGTCCAAACAGCCAATAAACTACAATTTCTGGGCCAGGAACCTCTTCTTGGGGTAGATAGGCTACTTAATGCTTACCACTCCCACTGGTAAGGTAGAAGGCTTCACTCCAACACAGAAAGGCTTGGGGGGCTCAGAGGCTTACAGTCTTGGACACAACAAATCTGTATCTGAATTAGACTAGTTACAGGAAAGGGGGGAAACAAGCGCAAACACAGGCTTTTAAGCCAGAAAGTTGAAAGAGATGGAAGAAACTGCCCAAAAGACTTATACACCACAAATATGAGCCAGAAACCACTCGTCTTCTGGTAGATAGCCTACATAGTGCTTACCACTACCACTGATAAGCTAGAAGGCTTCCCTACAACACAGAAAGGCTTGGGTGGGATCAGGAGCTTACAAACAGTCCTGGATACAGCAAATCTGTATCTGGACTAGACTAGTTACAGGAAGGGGGGGGGGACAAGTGCAAATGTGGGCTTTTAAATCAGAAAGTTGAGAGAGATGGAAAAACTGCCCAAACGGCCAATAACTACAATTTCTGGGCCAGAAACCACTCCTAATGTGGTTGGTAGGTTACTTAGTGCTTACCACTCCCACTGATAAGTTATAGGGCTTCCCTCCAACACAGAAAGGCTTGGGGGCTCAGGACCTTACAAACAGCCCTGGATATAGCAAATCTGCATCTGGGCTAGATTCATTACAGGAAAGGGGGGAAACAAGCTTAGAATTGTTTTTTTGTTAGTAAAGTGGAAAAGGAGAAAGCTGGAACAGAAGTTAATTCAATTATAATAATCTAAGTGGGTTGGCCTTCACAAATGTTCTCTCTCTATTAGGTAGAATGAACTAATGACACTAGACTGGGAGGAGTGTCCCAGATCAAATATACAGAATGGGCGGGCAACTGCAAAGCCACCAAGTATAAGAACAAGACAACAATAGGGAGGGGTTGGAAAACTATTACAGCTACTCACTGTAGCCACTAAATTAAAGTTTTAAACAGCTAAAGGGGCAAGGAGACTCTAGAGAATGCTTTTAACTGCAAACAAATCAGTTATTTGATACCTGACTAGAACACAGAAACATCAAAAAATCAAAAATGCACAGAAAAGTATGGACAGAGCACTCACAAAAGAAATACAACTCTCAGTATGAAAAAGCATTTACAGTTAAGTAATTCAGTAAACATGCAATTAGAGTAATGAAACAGTATCTAGCAATAAAATATACAGTTAAAACAGTATACAACAGTACATAAATGCAGTGAAACAGTAAAAACAGCTTTATAACAGTGCAAAATATAGTAGATTAACTGTATAACACAATTATAAGCATTACAGAAGTGCAATTCAATGAAGCAAGTGTAAGAAATAACTTATCCTGCTCTTGGAATATTAAGGAATTTCTGGTTCGTCTCAGTAATGACGCTCAATCGACAGCCTGGTAAATATAAGCACATCCTTTTACAGACACAGGGTTTATATACAAGACAGGATGGAAGGCTGAATTACTATTCAGTCTTACTAGCCCCTGCTATTACCCAATCACTCGTGCTACAATAGGTCAGGAAACCTTGTTACTCTCTATAATAATCAAGACAACAGACTATCAAGAGAAATGGCTGCCAGAAACACAGTAAACTCAACAAACAAAACTAGCAGGGCTGGACAACAGCAGGCCTCTATCAAGATTATGCCACCTGAGCAGAACACAAAAACCTCACGATAAATGCATAGAAAGAGCACTCACAAAGAGAAAATACAAGTCTCAGTATGAAAATAGATAGAAATAAGTGTAAATTGTGGGAACAATACATGCATAATAATGTTCAGGAGAAGGAGGAGTCAGGTTTAAGGGAAGGCAGAAATTGAACAATTATGTAATGTTGGACTGATGATAGTTATAAAGAAAAAAAGAAAGAAAAACATATATGATATATAATGTATGTAAATAGAAAAATGTTAATAGGGTTTGTTTTATTTTCTTTTAATGTTTGTGTGCCTATGTCTTAAGTGATGACTGAATAACATCCAAATATTTAAAAGCTGTAATTCTTGTCATGAATAACTAGCAGTTTATTCTTGTAGATCAGACATATTGATAACTTACTTTAAAAGATTTTAAATATTATGGATAAATAGATATAGATAAACAGAGCCCAGAAAATTAGAGAGTTATTATTTTTATACTATTTATATGTATTGTAATAATTTTCATATTTCTCTAAATTATCCCAATAATTAAGTGACACAGACAGAACCTCTTAGCCTCATATGAAAGTCCACAGCAGTATAAAGAAAATGCTGCTGGCAGTATGCGTGCTGCTTGAATTGTTACTGAGCTATTGTAAGCTGTTTATACAGCATTATAAAAATAATACTTATTGTGTTTATTGTGGCTTATAATTCCAGTTTAAGACCTACAATCAAATGAATTCAACCACTGTAAAGTTTACTCTCTGATGAATATTTTGCCATTTACAGTTTTCTAGTATCCTGTAGAGTTCTAGAGATATGAACATTTGTTTGAACTTTGGGTGATTATTTATTTTTTCAAAGGCTCAGGCCACGCCCATTGGAAGTTAGAATACAAACTCAAAAGAGCTCCGTTGGAGGGAATAAGTTAAACAACATGCAGAGTGAAATGCAGATAAAATAATTATAACACATACGTTTGTCAACATGTTTAAAAATGCATAGAATCTTCATCTGTGAATAGCTATAGTGAAAAACATGGCTTTTTTCTTACACTTATAAATGATGCATGAAATCAAGTACTTTTGGAGTTTTCTTATGTATCTAGATTTATCGTTAAAGGTTCTGATGATTTTGATATCTTACTTCAAATGACCTATGTGACCTGATTACAGAATAAAGCATGCAGGTTGCTACTTCTTGTCTGTTTCATTGAATGTCCATCAGATGATTCAGGCTTCTGGAAGATGGTATGCCATTGCTTGATTATTTTAATGTTATATTTTGAGGGTTTAATAGTTAAAAGAAAAATAAATAAAAAAGCCTCAAGTCTATTTTAAAAGGAAGTGAGTTCACATCGCTTTACAAGACACACTGATGAATCATTGCCATACCAGAATATGTAAATCCTAAGACTTTGGTAATTCACATTATAAGTTTGTGGATGCTTCTAAATGAAAGGCTGAAAGGAGAATGATAGTGGGCAGGATTCAGGAAGCCTCCGTGTAAGACTTATAACTCATACATGGAGGCTGCAGTTAAATGGAGTGATGTCAGCATGCTTTGCATATTCATGAGAGCATGCTGAATCACACTTAAGGCTAACACAGTCCATGTAAGACAGTAGGGGACGTGTCCGTAGGCCGAGCCCTGTAAGCGGACACGTCCCCAGAAGAGGAAAAGTTCCCAAAGTAAACACCCACGACAGAGTCCATGGAAATGTGAATAAACAGAACACAACACATGCCCCCACAGACTATGAACAGAAAACATATAAATAAACATGTTATATATTTTTTTTAAATTGTAAAAATGTTTAACCATGAGTGCGCTCGTTTGTGCGGGTGTGCCTGTAGCACAGCTACAGTTAGCAGTCAGTGGGAAAGCATATAAGAACTAAATATGCAAAATAAGCCAGGAAGCAGTAGTGTAACGGTAGAGATGTTGGCTGAAGAGCAAGCATTCATGGTTCGAGCCCCCACAACACCAATTATTATTTTTAGCAAAATAAGCACGAAACAAGTCCCTGACAAATATGTACACATAATACCACATTTTATGTAAAATGTAATGAAATAGCCCATTTATATTGAAGAAATGTGAGGTAACAAAAGAATAAAAAATGCCAGATGTGCCCATAGCTGAGCTACAGTTTAATAGGGTGCCCGTAGATGAGCAGTGGTTTAACTGGTGCAAAATGAGTGCCCGTAGCTGAGCAGTGGTTTAACATGCTAAATATATGTGCCCCTAACTGAGCTGAGCGTAATATGCGTGTTGATAGCCAAATGAGGCTTAAACCAGCGTACCCCGTTTGCGCAGAGCTGCGCACCGCGCAAACAAGCTAACCGATGGGCAACGTTGAGCAAGCCATATCAAAACTGCCTTTACACAGACACACCCCTCAGCATGTCTAGACAGTCATGAAAAATAAAAAGCAGTGGCAAGGTTCGAACCCAGGATACTATACACCATAGTCAAGGTACCAAACCACTAAGCCATGACAGCAGTACCTAGAAATGCAATAATAGCTATTATATAGGAATGAATACAAACTGGAGCATGACAATGCAGGTTTACTGAAGTTGATACAATTCCAAAATGGCCAATCACAGATATGTGTGGGAAAATGGACTATATAAGCCCCATAGGCAGGAATACACAGCATAAACGATTGTAGAACTGACCTGCAGGCAGAATGACAGGAGTAGGAGAGGGTAGTTGCTTTCGAGCACAGAGGTGGGGTGTTGAGGAGTCCAGGTACATGGTCTGGCTCCTAGTCCACAATCATGAGGCCCAACTCATGCAGGGCCAGGTCCCCTGGGGAGCATACAGGGCCGAGGCGTGGGACCGGTTGGCTCATGATCTCACCAGTGCCACAGGGATTCCAAGGACTGGTGAGCAGGTCTGTCACCACCATGCGGACCTGAAGAGACGCAAGCAGGACCAACTGAACCTTTGGATCCAGGAGGCCCGGCAAACACCCAATGCCCCACTACTGAGTAAGTTACATTTAATTATGTATGTAAGAAATTAAACTAGCTGATATTATGGAGATGTGTATTCCAATATTACTTCATTTATATTATAGCTGCAGGTGTCTGTTCTGCGAACCGCAGAGCTTATGGCGATAGGCTGGTGCGGTTGCGCCACCAGGCAGGTCAGTAATCCACTAACAGTAACTGTAAAGAAATATAAAAGTATGACAGTCAGCAAAAGAGTGCAGTGTAATCAGTAAGGAATAAAATGTGCAACTAACAGTGTGAAAGTGTCTGCAAGTATTGCTTGATTACAAAAGTGTGTTTCAGCCTGTAAGTTAAACCAAAAAATGAAACTGTCTGACATAAATTCTGAAATAAAAATGCCCTACCTGTAAGAAAATAGTACACAACCTGCAGCAGGCTGAAAAGTATAGCTGCAGAAGATGATGAAAGCACATGTGTGAAATATATCCCTGTTGAAATACTGAAACATGACAGAAGTGAGACTGCTGGAAAGGATTGTAATAACTACAGGTAAAACATGTCAATAAAGCCTAGAATTAAGTACCATCCTGAATAGTAAAATGAAAGCAAGTGAGAGAGTGTGAGAAAGTGTCATGAATCCAGCAATACAGTAGTAATAACCCCTGAATAAAGTATACCGCAGTCAAGACAGAATGAAATGCATGTGAGAATCAAAACCAAACAGCGAAATCTGTTCAAAGTGTTGTTGCATCTGGAATGTGTACCCCAAAATCTGGATATGTTGCTCTCAGTCTGCAATATGCAGATAGGATGATTGTCTGATATACCAAACATCCACACTTGTCTACAGCTATATAAAGCAAATGTAGCAGGATGATGTAGCTGAACAAAGCTAGATATGAATGTGTATGAAGAACAATAAAATGTATATTGATGTTGCAGTAACAGTCCTATCACCAAGTTGAAATAGTTATCATATAGGAAACTGTAGTTAGAACAGTAGTGTGTATATAACTGTAGCTATTAGAAATGTACAGCATATGTATTGGTATGTGAAGGTGTTAATATTATTTTCCTCACCCCACCCTATAACCACATATAACCCATTCCACGTGAAAATGGTATGTGCAATCACAATTAACACCCCTGGACGTTTGTCCTGTTGGGTCATATATATTTGCATGTCCGTTGATGCATCTGCCCTGTTCATACATCCAAACCTGATGGCCTGTTGCCATCAATTAACCCTGCATGTTGTTGGACTGTGTATTTCTGTTCAAATTATGCATGTGTTATGCACGCTGTTCAATTGTGTGAATTTCTGGGTGTTTGGTTAATGGGAATACTAATGCATGCTGTTACAACTAATTGTGAATGGTATTATATGTCACTAACCCAAACTGTCATGACATAATGCAAAACATAGGATGACAGGGAAGGCGGGTTCCAGCGGACCCACCTCTCCCACCTCAGCTGGCGAGTGCACCTGGCACTAGTGCCGAGTCCGGACCCTCCTCCGGTGGCCCTGTGCCACCTTCGGGTGGAAGCACTGCAGGGGATGGGGCTCGTCCCCCCTCTGCAAGTGTGGCTGGAGGAGAACCACCACTCACCCTGCGTAGCATCCGGACTGTGGTGCGTAGGGAGATTCGGGACTCTGTTCTCGAGCCCCTACACCAGCTTGAGGCACAGGTGGCGCAACTAACGGGCATGCCTGTTTCCTGGCCTACACAGCCCCCAGTACAGCCCCATCCTGGGCAGTGAAGGAACAGTGGCAACTGCCTATGGGTGGGGATATCAGTTCCACTGTTGGCATCTGTGGGCTCATGGGCTCTGGATATCCAAACCTCCATCCCCGTCAATTGTGTATCCCCCCCACATGTGTCATACACCGCCCCTGTATGCGTCATGCTTGTCTTGTCTGTGTACCTACCCAACCTACATCCCCAGCTGTACCAACCTCCTTCACCTGACATACCACTGTCACCTGAAAAAAAAAGGGCACTCTGTACCCACAAAAAAATTACGCCCCATACATAGCTGCCCATTCCGCACACATGTCTGCTGGACATGGAATCTATCAATTACAATTGGCTGTACAACAAGTATTATTGTTGTCCTGACACCTCTCTCAGGGGTGGAAGGTTTCAAATATCACACCAAATTACATACATATGCACAGCTGTTGCTGATGAAGAAATGGGCAGCTATGGGCCTTACCTACATCCCTCCTGCAAATCCCAAGCTTGTTTCCCTACTGTCTTACCCTCTTTGTGACCCCTTTTTCACCACTTTCCTGTCTCCCCATTTTCTTTTCTTTCAAAGAAAATAGCGCGGGTGTGCACCTGAGTAAGCACCGTTAAGAGGGTTGTAAGCAGGTGTGTGCGTGTGTGTGCGGAGCTGAACGCCAGTGCGCATGCGTGAGCTCTGCGCAAACCAGTGCTAACCCGGTTACAACTGCTTAAAAGTGCCTTAGTCACTTTGATTGACAGGTCCTGTGTTCAAAAGCAAAATAAAATCCCACTGTCAGTCCCAAACCCAGGACCTTGGAAACACTAGTCTGTATGACCTACCACTAAGCCATGACTCTTATACAAGAACATTGTGCTAAAATAAATATAACATGTAATAGTAGGGATGAATGTAAAGGGAATATAGGATGTGTAGTACACAAAGCATGTCAAAACTACTGGATTTCCATAATAGTAGTGTGTGAACAGAAACAGCCATGCTAGTTGGTAGCTTGTAGATAATAATGTCAGTTAAAGTACATATATAAATGTATGTATATATACATATATATATATATATATATATATATATATATATATATATATAAATATATATCTATATATAGTTGTAGGAGTCATTGTGCATACCCACTTGCTACAGGGAACATGAGAGAGGAATGGAGAAATGTGAATATACAACACAGCCTGAATCATGAGAGAGATACTAACCTTTACACTCACAGAACACTGTCCACAGCATACAAGCATGGTCCCCGCCCTTACAATCTGAAAGGGCAACGCCTATCCCACATACCCTTTTATAGCACTGACCTGAAATCACAGTGAGAACTGCAATCAGTACACAACTGGCTGTATGCAATTAGCAAATGCTGGCTTACAATTGGTGCAGAGGCCATCACATGGACCTATGCAGATACCTACAAAAGCATCCAGTACTAACACTCCACACATGCAATACATTCATTGCACTGTCTGGAAGCAGACAGAGGGAGAGAGAAAAGTGAGAGAGAGAGAGAGAGAGAGAGAGAGAACAAAAAAAAAAAATTATAACCTGTGACTCTGTCACCCAAAGCTGTCAGCAGTGACAGTAGCAGTAGCAAGCAGAAGCAGTGGTAACGCAACCAGCTGCAGCAAACACAGGTAATGCAAAGTAGCAGGTTAATAGTGTGCATACTGTGAACCCTCCAAATGTGTCATAGGTCTGTATCTATAGGTATGTCCATGTGATATGTTGTGTGTATGTAGTTCCACCAAAAGGGGATGACCATACATTACATGTCAATCAGTCTTAGGCCATGATCCTGGCAGCAGTTGTCTGTGTGTGGCCCCAGCAATGGCTGTAGTGACTGCTTTGAAAGGTCAGCCAGGTTGAAAAGGCAGGATCAGCCCATCACAAAGGAACACTGGCTGGGAACAAGTGTCTGCAGGTACCCGATATCACTGCATATGCATCCCATACTGCATAATTCCATAGCTTAGCAGACCAGGCCGGTTATGCATATGATGTGGTAGTTCCCAGGGTCAGTCGAGGTGCCTCCTTAGTGGTGTGAGACCACTGTCACTGTATGCCACTGTCCAGGTACATATCCTGTAGTACGGCCAAGATAAATTATCAGTGTTATATGCGGTTGTATGTCCTCTCGGAGTGCAGGTAGCACACATCCAGGGATACCATGAGGTCACAGTGATGCTGTGTGTTCTTCTCTGCTGAGGGCGGCCCTCACCTGGACATGTGAGATGATAGGGAGGTTACATCCAGCTGTGATAAATATGTCAACTGGTGGGGGAGAAGGAGGGGGGATACACGCACCGAACATGTCTGCAAGATTGTTGCCAATATCCCTGTGTTTGGTGAATGTTAAGTAGGTGTGTATTAACACAGAGCATATCTGAGGCATGTGGTCCATATGTGTAACATAACTGAAGAAGGCCTTGTGGTCATCCATAGTGTTTGTGGCCATTTCCCTTCCAGAGTAGGCCGTGGCCGTTGTTATGATGGACTGTAGTGTAGTACCAGTGCTGACCACAGATGCCTTCCCTTAATGTGAATGTGCTCTGTCCTGCAGTAGCCTCCTGCTATTGTTATACAATCTGCCTCTGTCTGGGGTCCACCGGACAGGATGCCTAACCTTTGTGCATAGGGTCTGGGTTAGAAATGTGTGTGCATGTTCCATGCAATCTGTGGCATGTCCATGGTAAGCATTTGCAAAGGAGTCAGCAGTGTGGCTTGTGGCTTCCACTGGCCCAGTGTACTGCATGGATACCATCTCAGTCCCAGCAAGTGAATAACTGTCTAATCATATACATATCAAAGTAGTCTACTGTGCTGGTGGTGGTGGTGGGATATGTATATCCAGGCCTAGTAACTTCTGTCCACATCACAGTAGTGGACGGCGTCCCACATACAGTACCTTGGGATGAACCCCCAGAGTAAGGTTGTGCATTGCACCTGTCAGTGTGTGCTGACTGATGCTACTATGTTGTGTGGAATGTGGCAGGTATTGTTGCACAGGTGTTGGCTGAGCACTGATATCTGGCCATGTACCTATGTATCCACCATGACACACACACATGCAACATATGGGAGTAGTAGTATATCACTACACATGAGTATCGTGTATAGTATGTGTGCCATATATTGCTGACATGGTCTGCTGATATCCTGTTTGTGTTCTCTTCCAGGGAGATGGCGCGTCAGCGTAACCCCACCTACTCTGTGGCGGAAGATGAGGAGATCCACCAGAGCCTGGTGCCTGTGTGCCTGTGTGCATGTGTGTAGAAGTGCATCACTGGTAACAATGTCTGGAGAATGACATCCTGTTTTCCCGCATCAGTCAGAATCAGCAGGAGAAGGCTGCACTGTGGCAAGACCTTGTCCGTAGGGTAAATGATATTAGCAAGCATAACAGGACATATGAGCAGGTACGACATCACTGCAGTGATTTAATCCGAAGTGTCCGTCAGCGTGCATCAGATATCCACAGGCAACAGGTTGCCACAGGAGGTGGGGTGGCCACACATCCCCCCCTCACCAGACTGGAGGGGCTACTCCTAAGTGTTGTGGCTGCAGCCCCGGAACACCAACAGCAGTACACCTGCATTATAATGGAGGCTGGTCCCACACAGCAGCACGACATGGAGCGTGCAGGTAATATGCCATATGTACACTTGACTGTTCTGTACACTGTAACATATGCAATATCAATGGTACAGTTGTGCCCACTGACATTAATCTCATCATTTCTGCAGGTCCCTCCAGGGTTACAACAAGGGAGGCCATCCATGCTGGTGAGTGTATTTAACATAACCTATAATAGTCCTGATAATGCTAGTAACAGTAGTGTAACTCAGTAGTGCTCTGTGTGTATACTGCGGGGTGTGCATGTGTGCATGTGTGCAGGTGCGCCTGTGCCCATGTGTGCATGTGTGCATGTGTGCAGGTGTGCCTGTGTCCACGTGTGCATGTGTGCATGTGTGCCTGTGTCCACGTGTGCACGTGTGCATGTGTACATGTGTGCATGTGTACATGTGACCACGTGTGCATGTGTGCATGTGTGCATGTTTGCATGTGCCCATGTGTGCATGTGACGACATGTGCATGTGTGCATGTGTGCATGTGTCCATGTGTGCATGTGTCCACGTGTGCACGTGTGCATGTGTGCATGTGTCCACGTGTGCATGTGTGCATGTGTGCCTGTGTGCCTGTGTGCATGTGTGTAGAAGTGCATCACTGGTAACAATGTCTGGAGACTGTAAACTGTGTTTTCTGTCTTCCTCCCACAGGTTCTGGGGCTGCTCTGGTGACCTGTAGCAGGGAACCTGAATCCTGTGCCACGGCTACTGGTAATGATGATATTTGTGTAATGGTACAGGAAGGTGTGTCAGGGTCCACCATTGGTCAGCCAATTGACAGTACACAGCTGTCAACCCCATCATTGTGCACAGTCATCCTGCCAGTACATCCTTTGTCACCATTGTCCCTAGGTGATGGACAGGATACAGTGGGCATAGACCAGGATAATGTGGTACCTGTGGCACATGCATCCCCACACAGCAGCCATGGGCAGGGTCCACCGATGGTACCACACAGACAGTGGCCCATGGGTTCTCGTGGGAGCATCCATGGGTGTACTGCCTCTGGCCGACGTGCGCAAAGAGGTCTGTCAACCTCAGCTATGTTTTGGACTGTCATGCAGGCACAGTCACGTATGGAAAGGTACACCAGACAGGGTCTGAGGGAGCTGAGAGCATGTCGCACAGCCATGACAGACAGTATGCGTGACATTGCGGATGCTATCCGTAACTTCACCGATGTCATAGACAGATGTTGTGGGGACATATTACAGCATTTCCACAACCAGATGTCCATGAGCCAGGGCAATGGTGGGCGTTTGCGGCGTCGACGTGGCCGTATGCCAGCAGCAGCTGGCAGTCGGCGCGGACGACAACAGGCTCGCACACGCCCCCATAGTGCCAGCAGCAGCCCCAGCAATGCTGGGTCTGTGCTGTCATCGGAACGCCCCATGAGGCCACATGCACGTGGCTCTGGACAGTCCCAACAGGGACTTGTGTCCAGTCAACACACTCCCGCTTCTGATGACTGTACCTAGTCTGGCTCAGTACTGGATACAGTCCGTAGCACCCCTGCCAGGCATAGGTACCATGTCTGTGCACACAGACAGTGATCTGTATGACCTGCCAGGTGCAGTCTGTGGCTGTCCACAAACCCCTGTATATGGCAGCCATGAGGTGGAACTGTGTGCGTGCATACACACATGCGAAATGTTAACACCTAGGGTGACCACATACACGCACACACTGCACCAACACTGCCCCACCCTGTACTGCTGCCCCTCACCAACACACATACACACACATGTCAATTGGTGGTATCAGTGGCTGACTCAGGCATACCTAATCCACACCCTGTGCATATGATGACACTGTGCCACCTCCTGCAATCTCCAACATCATTGCGGGAACAGATAAACACGTTGCTGATGCTCAGGGTGACTACATAGAAGTGTATTAGTAGTATCATGTTGGTAACAGTACAGTGTGCTGCTATGATTGTGTGTTTATCCCAGCATGCCTGCTGCAGTAACTGTATGAATGTCCTGAATTGTTATCTGCACCATAGTACATACCAAAGTATAACAGCTGCACATAATTGCATGCCGGTGGTAAGGTTGTCAACAGATAGCCGCATACATGGGTAGCACAGGGGGAATGCTAACGCAAGTAGTGATATGCAATGGTGGACATGTACAGTAATGGTGTCAAGTTGCCCACAACGACTATGCCATGTGGATGTTCACTCATGTAGATATGTGTGCAGTACCAATGTAATCCAAATCACAAATAACTAGGACATAATATCAGTTCTACCATGGGCATCTGCGCTGCGTATTCATGGGTACATGTTGATAGTGCCTACATATTTGCATTGTTACTTACTGTTATTGTTACCTCTTCTTTGTTGTACAATGCACTACTTCCAGCCCTGTTTACTGTAGCTTTGTTTGCATGCATGCTTGCTTGGGGTTCCCTGGAACACTGCTTACACCTGCAATGCAGAGTTACAGTGCTTCGGTAGACTCCTAGTGACATCTGCATAGCGCACGATACATATATCAACTTTCCACATGACAGAACGTCACTGTCTGTCCTGTACGCATGTACGTTGCCTGTGACACATTGCACATGTCTTACCTGGCATTTACCCACGTGTGCAGTCATATATGTCAGTGCTATGAAACAGTAGCGGTACACCCACACATACACACCTTCAGTATGTTGTTCCCCATTGGCCCTATGTGTTGGTACTCACCATGGCAATCACACTACTAGGGTAGCATGTGCAAAGGTAACCTGTGAATCGCCTCTATGGTCCAGTTGTGGTTTATGTGAGTCATGTGTCAATGTCACAGCTGCCACATGTATGCCATCAGCCATCACCCTTGGCCAGGAACGTACAACACATGTATGGGATGTCACCACACAGGCAATCTGGGGACTGGGCTCTCCGAACCCAGTAATGCCATACCCTGTCAGGTGGCATGTCATATATACTACATCCTGGACAAACGTCAACCGCAATCCCTGATGCTACTATTGAAAATACCCCTGAAGATGTTCCTGATAGTTTTGACCAATTCTTTACTGAGACATTTCAGGCCCCAGCTAGCCATCTACCTCCTAGCTCCCCTGGTCCTGAAAGTAGCACCCCTAGAAACCTACTTGCGTTCAGCTGCCAACCAGTCACCTCTTCACTTCTCCATACCTTGATTGAAACAGTGAAACCCCCTACACTTTCTGCTGATCAACTCCCTGCCGAGTACCTATCAAAATCAGATGATGCTATTGCTTACCCCGTCTCAAAGGTAATCAAACGAACCATGGTAGAATCTAAATTTCCCACCATCTGGGAAATGTCATATGTAATCCCACTTCACAAAGGAGGCAGCTCTACTGAATTCTCCAATTATAGGCCAATAGCTATACTCTCTCCACTTGCAAAGATTATGGACACTTTAGTCATAGACAATTCATGCACCACCTAATCCAAAATCGCCTTATGGCAGACACTCAGCATGGCTTCCGTCCTCATCACAGCACTACTTCAGGCCTCCTAGCCTTTACTAGCACCATAAACCATACTTGCAACACTAATTATATATCCTCAGCCCTCTTTTTGGATCTTTCCAAGGCATACGATATGGTTGATCACCAACTTGTAATCCACACCCTGCAAACATTCTGTCTAGATACTGGAGCCTTCCAATGGTTTCAATCCTACCTGCATGGTCGACAGCAGGCTGGCCTCTGGCAGATCTAACTCTCTAACCTTCTACCTAACACCCTCAGAGTACCACAAGACTCTATACTAGGGCCCTTGCTGTTCTCCGTCTTCATTAATGACCTTTATACTGTCATCCCAAAAGTCAGCTGTATCCAATATGCTGAAGACTCTACTCTGATCTGTTCAGCCACATCTCCAGTAGAGTTATGGTCAGCTACCCAGACCACCTTTAATACAATAGAAAACTGGCTTTCTGAACATCATCTGATCCTAAATTCCAAATAGACTAAACTGCTGTTATTTCACCAACACGTAGGTCTACCGCTTTCATCATTACCATAACATCAACTGATGGCACAATAATCTCCCCTGACCCATCTACTAAACTATTAGGTGTCATCATAGACAATAATCTCAAATGTGACCTACATGTTAACCAAATTATCAAAGCCATCAATAGAAAACTAGGGTCACTTTACAGAATTAAAGCCTTCCTAGCCCCTCCAGCTAAGGGTGCCATAGCTCGCTCACACCTTGTTTCAACCCTTCTGTATGCATCCCCTCTACTCACGAATATGAACAAGACTGTCCTTAACAAACACTCAATTTGCTACAACCACATTGCCAGGTTTGCCACTGGGCTGCCTTTTAGGACACATCATTGCATCAATCTAAATCAGCTTGGTTGGCTTGCAATACCCAGCCTAATACAGTATAACCAACTGATTATGGCCTATAAATTCCTCTATAATCCAGACAATACTCCTGCACTTCAGATATTATCACCCCCTATAACAATCCTAGACTGCTTCGATCCTCTAACATACTACTAATTCAGACTAGCAGATTTAATAACACAGCTGGTGATTCTCTCTTTGCAAACTCTGTAAGTAGATCCTGGAACTCACTTCCAGCTGATATTTCCCTACTGTCCACCTTAGGTCAGTTTAACACTAGACTCAAACAACATTTGTCACTTAACTGGCTATGTCAATGTATCAAGCCTGCTAACTCGAATGTGTATAATCTGTGAACCACTTTACTGTGTAATTTAATTTAATCCTGACTTGTGCTCAGGACTAACATTAACCTGTGGAACATGTTTAACTTGCTTACTTATGTAATCTCTGTAAATAATCTGTTTGTAATATGTAATGCTGGTATTATGTAATGCTGTATCTGCTGCCCTCGTAGCTTGTCTCCCCGGGCCTCCCCTGGAAATGGACATGCATCCAGTCGGACTATCCCGGTCAACAAATGTAAGATAAATAAATATATAAATAAAATATATTACAGTGACTACAATACAAGTCAGACATTGACACGCACTGACAGCATGCTGAACACACTGGGGCATACGTGGGGACTCAGAATAACAGCCTGCCTGAGCATCACACACCTCCGCAGCTGGCACACAGGCATATGTTCCGTCGGAACAGAGCACATGCCACACATGGCACACACATCCCCCTGTGCCACACACTCACAGCCTGTACGGCTACACAACACACCTGCTGCAAACGTGTCAGGTACCTGTCTTGTGTGCTGCACTGGTGTCCCGCTCAAAAGGCTGTATCTGGTGAAGGTCACAGTGATATGCCTCAGGGGCACTATGGTCCACCACAGAACACATGCATACAGGTCAGTCAGAGGCATGGACACATATGACTCACTCATTGACCATGCCAGTATGGCTGCCTGAGACATACCTCCCTGGACTACATGATAGGGAACATAGAATGGATCTCTCAGCATGTAGCACAGGCCAGTATGAGCCTGATGTTGGTTGCCAACATACCCTCACCATCTATGCTACCACTATATGTGGGAAGGGTGTTGTATGTCTACATTATGCTCAGTCTCCACTGTCATTCATAGGGTATCCGCTGGCTGTCAACGTGTGCTTACATGCTAGGGAAGCCACAATGATGTGCAAGGGTCATCTTGCACGTGACACCCATGGCCCAATGTATAATGGCAAAGATCCTTGGTACACACATACTGCCTTATGCTGCAGGACATGGTTTACATAGCCACCTCCGTGGGTATCACACAGGTTAGGACACTAAGAGTGCTGCTACACAACAACAGCAGTGTACACCGGAAGATGCATGCACCAGACACTGTCCTCAGCACGGTGAACTGCAATGTCTGTGCAGTACCAGATTCATGATTCATGGCTCACAGGTGTTACCCATCACTGACAGGTTATGCCCCCATACCATGCCTGTCAGCCCCTACACATGTAACACACATGGATAGGAGGGTGGTATCCCAAGGTACCACAGATACACACACCTCCAGGTTGTTGGCACAGCACAAAGCATCAGGGCCTAATCATGTGCAGCTAACAGCATGTCGGACTGCCATCTGGTTCATAGCCTGGCACACACAACCCTCCCATACACAGGAAGACCACCTATCCTCCATAACAACACTGGCAATATGACAGTCTCAAGAACTGTGTTTATATGGCTGGACTGCATCCAGCCAAACATTGTGCATGAGCATTACTGTAGCTACAACACACTAGTTGAAGGGTTCACAGCATGTGGTCATTGAATTGCAGTGGAATGACATGTTACCACTACCACAACAGGTGGGAACATGCAACACCTGTACATCAACTACATGTACACTATATGGCCCAGACCAGATGTGTATCCCCTGCTGTAGGTATTTCACCATATACACCCACACTGTATAGAGACATACCACGTGCGTACCCTGCACAGTAAGACACAGTCATATTGGTATACATTGCAAATACCATTTATCCACTCAAGGCATGTGTCAGACATGGTAACTACTGCAGGTCACAGGTATTTATGTGTATGTGTCACACACATACATCATGTGTGCAATGCCATTGCTGGTTTAGGCAATGGCATGCATTGTTATGTACAAAGACCCACACAAGGTCATACTTTGTGACACAACCACATGTGGCAGTTGTGGGTTACCAAAACATACCTATCTGTACTCTGACAATGGTAATAGACACAGTAGCAGAGCGCACTATTGGCATTACTAGCCAACTAGCCCTGTTTGGCTGTGCTGATAGTGTGGTGACATCCCCTGTGTTTACTGGGGGAGTATGCTGCATCTGTTGTGTTGTAGTATTTGCCAAAAGGATCTGTTCTCTCACACTTGCATTTACACACACCCTACTACCCCCACATACACGCACACTTGCAGGATTCATTCTCCTACCTAAATAAGTCATGACATGTGAGAGAGGTGCATTAGTGAAGCACACTATTCAGTTTACTAGATAGTTCCTGTTCTCTGGCTGTACTTACAGGGTGCTGACAACATCAGTATTTTGAAAGGGTAATGTGCATCTGGTAGTGTGATCTCCTGATTGCCAAAACTAACATGTTTTTCGTATGGAAATGCACACACACAAACTCCCCACATCCAAACACACACACATGCCATTTACAGGTTTCAAACACCTATCTAACTACATTACGATACTCAGGAGAAACGCATTAGCAGAGTGTGCTATTCACATTACTGGGAGGCTTCCCTTCTCCTGCTGTACTTATAGGGTGCTGACATCATCTGTGTTTAGAAAGGGGAATGTGCATCCCGTAGTGTGTTTTCCCAGTTGCCAAAAGGGACATTTCCCTCACACATATTTGCACACACACTAACCCCCTCATCTAAATGCACACACTTTCCGTTTGCAGGATTCAAACCACTACCTAACTATGTTATGACACTCGAGATGTACGCATTAGCGGAGCATGTTATTCACATTACTGGGAGGCTTCCCTTCTCCTGCTTTACTTATAGGGTGCTGACATCATCTGTGTTTAGAAAGGGGAGTGTGCATCCTGTAGTGTGTTCTCCCAGTTGCCAAAAGAGACATTTCTCTCACACAAATTTGCACACGCACTAACCCCCCTCACCCAAACACACAGACTTGCCATTTGCAGGATTCAAACCACTACCTAATTATGTTATGACACTTGAGACAGACGCATTAGCGGTGCGCGCTATTCACATTACTGGGAGGCTTACCTACTCCTGCTGTACTTATAGGGTGCTGACATCATCTGTGTTTAGAAAGGGGAATGTGCATCCTGTAGTGTGTTCTCCCAGTTGCCAAAAGGGATATTTACCTCACATAAACTTGCACACACACTAACCCCCCTCATCCAAACACACACACTTGCCATTTGTAGGATTCAAACCACTACCTAACTATGTTATGACACTCGAGACGGACGCATTTGTAGAGCGGGATATTCGCATTACTGGGAGGCTTCCCTTCTCCTGCTGTACTTATAGGGTGCTGACATAATCTGTGTTTAGAAAGGGGAATGTACATCCTGTAGTGTATTCTCCTAGTTGGCAAAAGGGGTACTTCTTTCAAACAGTCTTGAACACACACTAACCCCTCCACCCACACTGGGTATGTACAGGATTCAAGCCCCTACCTAGCTATGTTATGACACTCAAGTCGGATGCATTAGCAGAGCGCGCTATTCACATTACTGGGTGGTTTCCCTTCACCTGCTGTACTTATAGCGTGCTGACATCAGCAGTGTTTAGAAAGGGGAATGTGCATCCTGTAGTGTGTTTTTCCAGTTGCCAAAAGGGATATTTCCCTCTCACACACACAAACCCCACTCACCCAGACACACACACTGAGCATTTACAGGATTCAAACCCCTACCTAACTATATTATGACACTTGAGGGAGACGCATTAGCAGAGCGCACTATCCGAATTACTGGACATCTGTTTTGCACCTGTAGTATTTATAGGGTGCTGACATCTTTATTTCTACAGAGGTATGCAGATGTAGTACTACCTGTCAGGTGGGGGATAGCATATATATGCATTTGCAGCCACCTACGTCACGGTCAGATATGCACATCGCACTGGCAGGTTATGTTCTATACCATGCTTTGGGACCACAGGACCTGTAACACACAACACAACCAGTCCAGAACACCACACCCACATCCAGGACACACACTTAGCTTCCTTGGGAACAGTGCCAGGATATGCAGGTATTCACATACACCATTCCAGTTGTTAACATCAGGTACAGGCATATTGTGTGTGAGAACTACTCAGGCCTCTACCACTTTACCCTACAGCCACTACAATTTGTGGGTCCATGTGCTATGGCAGAACCACACACCACAGCCACATGGGTGAATACATATTGCAGCTGTCCATCTGCAACGTGGGTACTCACTGTTCCACACCAGAGGTAGACCACCATTGTTGATATCTGACCATACCCACCTTTCCCTGGACATCCATATCTCATCTCCACCCCCAGGCAAGGTTGTCACTGCACACAAACTGTGTTTAGCACAAGCAGACTCTACACTTGTGTAGACTGGGGTGGATGACTTCAGAGGATCCATGCTGGAGGACTATACTGGCCACTCAGCATAATCCTTGACAATTGCATTCTATGAGCATGTGTACAGTTTGCATTGGTCATGCTATCCCACATATACCCATGACTGCTCCACAACAAGACACCTGTCAGCTGTACACCAGCCATATATGCACTGTTCACTAGACAGAGTGACCTAATACATTGCAGAGCTGTAGCCCATAGAGGGAGGACATCTGTGGACAATTCCGGCATGGCACTTCATTCACACATACTCATTACAACACAGTGTTGACAGTGGAATCGTCTAGAGAATGCAGATAGGGCTCCCCTCAGTCTGTTATTGACGGACACCTACTGTCAGAGATCCTCAGCAACCCTCTCACAGCACACACTGACAACATGGCTGTGGCTTAGCACATTCAATCCCTGAGACCTCCACGGTGCCCCTGCTTGACAGAGGCACAGCTCACTAGCCTCACATGTTGCCTTCTGTGACCTACTTTACAGTGGCACAGTAGCCTACTATCCTGGGGATGCAGATGCCAAGCACACTCTGGCTGAGCTGTCATTCCCTGGGGAAAGAAGCCTAGTATTGACCTCTACACCCATATGTTCAATTGTCGGATGCACAATATTTGTTGTGCTGTTCTGCTGTTTGCAGGTCTTTATTGCCATAGCATTCCCTGTTCCTATGACCAACTTGTGTATCTGTGGAAGATGTTTGCATATGATGGTGATCCACTATATCAGTTATGTCTCTGTGGTCATTTACTGTGTACACTGGGCTGATTGCTGTGTTGTGGTTGGTTCCTGGACTGACATGTACAAATACCAGATATGTGTGGCCAACTGCTAAACGGAGATATGGCCTAAGTGTGTGAGCATGCCCAGTTCAGCCTTTCCATGGCATGTTTGTCTGACATATGTCTCATTTATCAAAGTGTGCGAGCATGCCCAGTGTGAGCTTTCCATATGTTGCACTCTGAAGTCCACCACATATTTGGGTGTGTGTGAACTTCGACAATATCGCACGTTTATGATTGTGTTGGGTGTCATGTTGTGTACTAACTGGCCAACTGCTTCGTGTCTGCCACAACAAGGATTATACTGTGCCTGCAGGGATTGCATGGGATACTTTGCAGACAGTTCTCAACATACTTTCATAATGACCTAACACTGTAGTACCGTATAGTGTACTGGTTCGGTACTTTCACTGTGGTGGACAGTATCCTGGGCTTTAGTCCTATGACTGCTTGACATCTTCATAGTGAGCACAACAGGCTGTGTAGGGGCCAGTTGTGCACATATGACCATGTTGCAATATGTTCAGATATGGACTACCTACACCAGGCTCGTCCAACATTGCTAGTGTATTCCACAACATGGGTGGACATTGGCAAACACTAGCGATGTTCCCTAGGCCATTTCTGATGCTAGTCACAGGGTGTGTTTGTCCTTCGACACACATTGTAACTGGAGTTTGCCATGACATATGTCATGGTTAGTATACTGTGCCTCTGTCTACCTCTGACATAACAGTGATACCCAGGGTAGCCTACCATCTCCCATACACTCATCAGGATGCCTCTTGAGGGGTGTCGATATGTGGCTCTCTGGCTGACCTGTACCAGGAGTTTACTGAAGTGTGGGGGTGCCTTCTGTGTTATGGATCATTTTGTACAGCTTGTCCTATGTATGTCAGTGTTGGGGTTCAGGTCTCTCATGTGCATAGCTCACTGCCATTCAGATTGTACAAGATGCAACATGTTCATTCATTCCAGGTTGGACATGGCTTCATACATCAGGCACAGCTTTCCTGTAGCTGGGAAGGATGGCGGTGTGTGGGGCTGCAGTTTGTTTACTCAGGCAACACATGGCATCTGTTCATGCTCTTTGCTACCCCTGTTGGGGTACTGTTGTGGACTTTACAGTTGATGGAGGTGTCTGCTGTGGTATATCCCACAGGGGCTATTGTAGTCAGTTGTGACGCTGATGGAGGATGGCTGCAGAGCCACAGTGAGTTCCCCTTATCTACATCTGCCAACCTTCATGTTTGGGTGGGTATATGGTACATGTTTCTGCGAACACTACAGCCACATGTTTGTCCAGTGCAGGATATTTATCATCTTTTGTACCCAGGTCTCACATTACATGTTAGGTACCTCATGGGTTAACACCTGTGTGGTAATTTGTGGGCACTTACTCTATATCCACGGTGGTTGTCTATACACAGTTCTGCAATTAGCTTGCTGACATGGCTATGGCTACAGTTGTCTGTTTGTAGGTGGCCTTTTGTGGGTTGCTTGTGTCAGCTGGGGGTCGGATATGGTGGGCTGTTTGTACTCCTCTGCATACATGCTCAGTCACAGTCCTTCCATGTTGGCCTATACCTATGGGACATGTATACAGAACGGGGGTGGGGGGGGCCAAGACCAGGCCTTGTGGGATGCCACTCATATCCGCTTTGTAGTCTGACATGGATGCGGCATGTCTGACCATGTCAGTTCTGTCCTTGGTCTGGTTTGCAACCCCTCTACTGACATAGAGGTGTATATTTAAGCTGGTGAACATATCCATACTGAACTCGTACGGTATTGTCTAGAAGCATGTGCACGGTCCAGCTACGCTGTGTGGACCACATTGCCCTCATCAGTGACCTTAATGACTGCTTCAAATGGGTCAAACATGTTTAGGGGCCGGTTCTGCAGTTACAACAGCCATAGTGTGTAGGGTCCAGTATCAGTAGGTCCACAATAGCCTTCTGTCTGCGGTACATACTGATCCTTTCCATAGCTGTGCAGAACAAGCTTGTCAGGATCCTGGGGTGGTAGTTTGGAGTATCTATTCAGGCAACACCTTTGTTGTGATGGACCACTGTTGTTGTACACTGCTCTTTGGGTACATATCCTGTGGTAAGGCTGACATTGGGCAGTAGTGTGATTTGGCATTCCATTATTCTTGGAGTCCATGTTGGCCTCAGCACAGGACACCATCACATACCTTTGCTGCTGGTGTGTTTTGCTTTGAGATGATGGCTGTTACCTCAGCATCTGCAATGTCAGGGGACCATCTGCTGGGATAGGTATTTTGCACTCGGGGGGGGGTGTTTGCACTACACCTGACAGGTTGTATGTTAGCAATATGCGTGTGTGTTTGGTATGTTGTTTGTAATATCTGTGTGATTCGGAGCATATCTGTGGATGCCCAACATGGTTCCTACCATCAGGTGAGTAAGCCTTGTGATTATCCTTAGTGTCCTGTACGTTTTGTATCTTCATAGGTTCATGGGTTCATAGTAGGCTAGACACTCTAGGCCATTAGTAAGCCTAGCTAGAGTGTGTATGTCTTTCGCCACCCCTTGCTATGTTCAATTATGGCCATTTATGAGGTTCTTCACTGTGCCTCTGTCTGGTCGTGACACAGTGGGGACCCCCAGTATACATGTACGGTCATCCATCCACTTGGCAATATTCCTGTTGAGGGGTGTCAGTGAGGGGCTCTGCCTACCATGGATTGGGATCCTGTTTCTGGGTGTGGGGTGCCTATGGGTTATGTATCTGTCCCTCCAGCACATCTTATTTCATTATGTGTTGAGGTTGACATCTGTGACTCTCACAGCCTGAAACACATTGGCTCCCCTTTGACTGACTGCATTACTTCAGCCAGTTATTGCACTTGATAATCCCATCGTCATTTTGTGGTTTCATGCTTGGTGAGGGTGGATGATAGTCAGGATGCTCATGTGTGCATATAGTACATGGTGTTACATTACTTAACACATAGCATTCATGCCTCAGGTGGTACTGCAGGGCTGCCTCTGTCGGATGCACATATTACATTTCCCTGTACATGTTTGTGAGCAGGTCATGTCATTTTAGGCATCCATGTTATTATTTGAGTGAGTCAGAGGGGGTATCATTCCCAGGGTTCCTACTGAGCCAGTGTATGTGCTATGCGTTGCCTCTTTGCCAAGGCCAGGGCATACTGGACACGCCTCCTTCTGCCTACTGGGCCAGGCTCAGGTTGTTCCTCCTCCGAGTCACGCTCTGCCTGTGATGGCCTTGGCAATGGTGGGGGGCTGTTTGGCCCGGCCCTATGCTGGTCCTGCTGCAGCTGTTTTCGCAAGATCATATTATGTAGCATAGCACATACCATGACAATTTGCGTACATGTAGTTGGTGTGTACTGCAAGGCTCCACCAGATGTGTCCAGACACCGGAACCGTGACTTGAGCAGCCCAAACACACGCTCTATTACATTACGTGTTTGTGCGTGTGCCTCATTATGGCGTTCCTGTTCAGGTGTGTGTGCGTTTCTGATGGGTGTCATCAGCCATGGCTCCAGTGCATAACCTGCATCCCCCACTAGGTGTCTATGTGGGATGTCCCCATTGGCAAATGTCTGGTACAGCTGCGTCAAATGTCAGATGTGGGAATCGTGGTAACTCCCAGGGCAGCCAGCACACACATTCATTATTATGCCCTGGGCATCACACACGACCTGGCAGTTGATGGCGGGGAAGCCCTTGTGGTTAATGTAGGCCCTACCCCGCTCACCGGCTGGTGCTTTGATGCATATGTGCGTGCAGTCTATTGCACCCAGTACCTCAGGGTATTCTGCTATTTGATGGAAGAGACGCATATTGCTGGCCAATACCTCACGGGCATTGGGGAAATATACATGATCACCGACATGTGCTGACATGGCATCCAGGAACTGGTGCAGTACCCTGGAGGCTGATGCCTGTGATATCCCCATCATATCGCTAGTTGGTCTCTGGAAGGTACCTGTTGCTAGTATTCTTAGGCCAACACATACCTTGGTTTCCACTGGGATGGGTTCCCCTCTGTTGGTTCTGTGTGTGAGGCGTGGCCTGCACAGCTCAACAATTTGCTGCAGGAGCTCTCTGTCCACTCTATAGCTCTCTACTATCTTCAGCTCATGTAACTCATGGTAGGTGACCCTGGGCCTGTACACTCTTCTCCCTCTCCTCACTGTGGGCTGTCTGGCACCATCTGCATTGTCACCACCCTCAGCAAGTCGCCTATGTCTCATTATGACAGCTATGGCAGCCCCTAACATTTCTGCTCTGAGTTCAGCTTTTTTCAGTTTTCACTTCTATTAGCTTACTCGTGTCTTGCAGTGTCTCTTAAGGGAAACATCCTGCAGTACTGTTTGCAGAGTTTTAAGTGCTGGGCTGGGCTACTATTCTGCCTGTGTAATTGCCTGCTTCTAATTGTTTTCACCTGCTAGCTTCAGCAGTTATCCCTGCTAGCTTCCTATTAATTCTGTTGCTTCCTTTTTCCTCTGTTTCCTCTGGGGGGAGCAACGTGCATACCATCAGAAACACGCTCACAGTGGCTTACACGCGCGCACACGTGCTTACACGGTTCAGAATCTACTTATTCGGGTTAAAACGCGCGTACACCCACGCAAACACTGTTACACGTCTGCCAACAGCCTCCAACATACTCAGCCTGCCCTACACGCGTGCACACCTGCGCAAACAGTGTTAAACATCTCCCAACATGCTCCCACATGCTCAGACTGCCTTACACGCGTGCACACTGTCCTACTCGCGCTTCATGGTGAGCACACGTGCGCATGCACGCCCAGCAAGAAACTTTGGTGTAGGCAACAGTGTACACCTTCCATTTCTTGACTTTCCATGACTTATCTAGTGGCACACCTCTTTCCATGATCTGTGCCTGTCATCTGTCATGTTACACTGGCCTCCAATGAACTGCATTTCTTTCTACCATTCCCCCCTGTGATGTCACCTATCTCCTACTCTATTCCTCCCCCTTATGTATCTCTTACACTACTCAGACTGGGCTCATTTGCTATGTGACTGTGAGATTCAGTATCCGAACCCTCGTTTACATGAGATTGCCTACTAATGCTTAGTTACATGTATTAGACTCAGCTTCCCCCCTTAGCAACCACTACACGGTGGCCATGTTGTTTTTGGTCTGCTGGTCCCTTCATTGTCATTCCATATATTGCATGAAACCCACATTTGTGGGTTTATAACCTTCTTTTTTATGTTTTTATACAGTGCAGCCCGTTTGCGCGGGGCTGCGCTGGGTTTAAACATCGCCGAAAAAAAATTATAATTTTATTATTTTGGCATCGGGTTGTATTGCCAATGGCCACATATTTGGCCATTGGCATGCTGCCTGAGTCATATGCAACATTTATTTGGAGCTGACATGGCTCCGTTGTGGAATTTGCAGAAATGTACTCAGTTGTCAACTGAGTACATTTCTGCAGCTAAAACGTCTCCTACCTGGACTGGTTTCTGCTTCGTGGATTGCTAATATACCTCATTTGCATACCTTTTGGATGCAAGTGAGGTATTTAGCATGTCCACGCCCAGTCCGTGTAAGAGACGTTTTAGCTGGTCTCTTACACGGAGTTTAGGGCTGTTCCTGGATCGCGAGGCTTGCATGGAGTGTTGCACGTCTCTTACACTCCATGCAAGCCTTCGTGAGTCCTGCCCATTGTCTCATGGCAGAATTACAATGAGTTTATATCAAGAGCTGGGATGAAGATAACTCTTAGCCGAATATAGAAATCCAACGTTTGGTTGAACTCTTTATGATAAGCTCTAAATGCATATCGAGGAATAAGGAATTGCTAATAGGATCCCTTGATAATTGAGATTTGGGAACAAACAAATTTGTCCAGGCACATCTTCAGGGAAGGGTCAGGTAGGAACACCTATGGGATTTAGGATGGTAGTGGAAAGCTAGGGTGGTGGGGATGGAAGGATTAAATTGTGAAGGTAGGAGGTTTGGGAGGAAATGAGATAAGTGCAAGGAGGGGCGTAACTGGTTTTGTGTGAATGTAACTTGGTAAGGGATCAGATTTTGACATGAACTTGCTACTCGTCCTCCCTCCCTTTCATAGGAACACTGGGGATTGTGTGATTATTTTATAGGTTGGTGCTGAGGCAGATAAGTGGGGAAGGCTTGTCCCTCTTCTATTCCCCCTCTGGTGTTGGATGTTTAATTCCATTTGTTGGGGAATGAAAGTGAGCAATAGGATGCTGCTTGGTAAGTAAGTATGTGAGTAGCTGTGAGGACGCTGCTTCATAAGTAAAAATAAGTGAATGGGGCTGGTGGCATTGCCCTAGTAAATGGTTATATGGATGGTGTGATCAATAAATTAAAACATTGTGTGATAAAGTTATAAAGGTCATCAAATGTCATTTGGTGTGGTATATTTATTTGAAGGGGACTGGGACAATGCTATATATACATCAAAATCATGATACCACTGCTAAAAGAAAAACTACAAGCCCCATGAAGAATGTTGTTTGGATTACTGCAAAAACAGACTATTCTTGCTAGTATTTAAAATGAAAAAATATTTTTCAGCTAGTATCTAAGTTGAAAACATATGTTTTGAGCTTTATTTTCAGGAAAGGTGTGAATTTTGTTCCTCTGTAACAAAACATCTGCATATTCAACAACCTTTAAAACATCACAAAAAGATGATGGATTGTTCACATACATACTGAAGACAAGGTTCTCGGGATGGATCCTTGAGGGATGCCTTGGTGAGAAATTACTGGAATACTTATGTGACAAATATCCAAATGTAAATGAACAGGCAATGTCTTTAAGAGTTAGGGGCCACAGAAGGAGTTAGAAAGTGTGCTGCTAATGCTGTCAAGTTTGAATGGAAGCAGGTATGTAAAGCAGGATCTGTATATTAATAAACCAGCTTAGCCTTACAACAAGGAATGTTTGATGCTTCCACTGTGTAAGATCAAGAGTGAATTGCACAAAACAATACAGTGACCCTGATTGCTCACAACTTATAAATGATGTGTCCTTATGGCACAAATTGAGAATACATTTTTTTTCAGGGGCAAGCCCTCCCAGCATTCCCACACTTTTCAAACTTTGAGATGTCAACTGCATAGTTGCACAACACTGGAGAAGGGAGAAATACCCTAAAACAGCACAAAACAGTCTCAGGATTAGATTGTTAGTAAGCATGGAGTACAGGAAACCACTGATGAGCCTAATCAAACTTTCCAATTATACAAGAGCACTGTTGCTTAAGTGACTTGGTCAGAAGGGCACAATAGGAAAATGGAGGCAGAGGGAATCAAACCCTGGACCTATAACCTTAACCCTCTGCACTAATTACTAGACAAAAAACAGTGTTTTTTTCTCTTACCCGAGCAAGCATGGGTCTTCTGAGAAATGAATTCTGAGGAAACACAGGACAGTCATGACTGCTAAATACAGAAACCAAATACTGCTTGCAAAAATGCAGAATAACAAAAAAGATTGAAATAAATGGACTGAATATTACTAGTGAGGATAACTTAACAAAAAACATACTTGCTGGGTAAAGGACTAAAGTTCTGTTTATTGAAATTTGAAGGGTGAGCATAAAATAAGGTTATGAGCATCCAATCCCCAATGCATTTGATATTTTGGAAAAGGAAGAGACCAACAGGAGACTAGCAGATGAAATGAAGTTTGCACTGAAGGCCGTTGGCAGCTGTATATGTTGCTTGTTAGTGAAGGAGAGTATGTAGTAAGAATGCCTAGACAGCAACAGTCCATGCTATTTCTGTTTTATTTGCCTGCAACTGAGTCACCTTGACAACTTGAAAACCAGGAGCAAAAGCTCATGTGTATGTATGGATGTATGGGGTATGTGGAAGGGGGTCTTAAGTAAAACAATGCTCAGCACAGCTCTAAAATGGGAACAAATAGCTACATGTCTACCTCAGTTCCCTCTGGTTATTTTAGCAGTGGACAGCCCCCATTTACATAAAGGCAGCCATTGTGCTAGCTGGTCTGTTTCAATATTATTTAATATTGACAGTTCTCTGTCAACATGTAAGGAATTCTGTTAATCTTCTGAGTCACAAATAATGCAGATATATTGGAATTATTGAGAATAATAAAGAACAATTGCAGAGGCCAGCAAAAGTGCATCCATGTGCAACTATGCCAGTGTAATATTGCCATCTGTTATTTAAATAGCACTGTTCTTTATTCTGTTCAGCATCCAAAACAGCTATCGACAAGACTGAATATAAGCACAGTGGTCAGCTTCCACAGCAGGAATGGTTTGTCATGGATGCTTTAAAAATGGAACACAGTTAGAATGCATGCTTGGAAGTAAGTTTGTTTGCTTTGTTTTAATTGAAGATCAGTCCATTGTTTTTTTTTTTTCTTGGACGAAAAGTATAGCCTGGAGGAAACCGTTTTTTTCATACCCAAGTATCTCATTCCTACTTAGAGTCTTTGAAGTTGTGGGATGACTGTACACCAAACTGTTCAGCTGCTACTTCCTAATGACAGAAACAAGCTGCCTGAACTGCTTTCTCATTTCCAAAACTGACCATCTATAATCACTGCCTAGCAAGATTCTCCTGATATGAAATATAACACTGAAAGGTAATATAATGCAACTTCCTTTTGTGAAAAAAAAAGAAAAATTTCATGACAACATTCCCATAGACTATGGAATACAGGCTATGGAATATATGTGGAATATATGGAATACAGGCTATGGAAATGTCAACTTAACATAATGAGGAGTAAACATTTTATTGGAAGTGCATCTTGCTATTTTTTTTTCTAGTCAAATGATTCTGTCACCTCCATGTGAGTTGGCTCAGTAATGATGCTCAACTTCATCTGCAGAGTTACATCTGGAGGTTTTTCAGCTACAAAGCCATGAAAACTAGTTTTGCTACTGTTGTTGTTTTATTAAAGTTTGGAATTGTAATTAAAGATGATAAAATCATTTTAAGATGTATGCACTTTTTTCAGAATATAAAACCAAGTAGTAAAGAAATAAAGTCCAAACCACCACACTGGTAATAAAATCGATTCTTTTTACTTCCAACCACAACAGATGAGCACTTTCATCTAATAGATAGACTTCATCAGATGAAAGCACTGATATCATGATACACTTATATATAAAATCACAAACAATTAAGAATCCATTAATTATAATTTAAAGGCATACAGGTTCAAAAACCTAATATCCAATTTTAAAAAAAGACTTCCCATCTTTCAAGACTTTAATAAACACATATATATTCTATATGCAAACATTAATAATATAATTGTTCAACTGATAAAATACAAGTAATAAAAATGTGCAACAATTTTAAAAAATATATAAAAATTTATAGTCTTTTGGTTTATTATATACTTTCAGCTTTTTTATGTAGCACAGATTTTATACTGATGTAGTCATTTAAACCTGGTGGTGAGTTTGAATTCAGCCTGAGCTGCCATATCAGCTCTTTGTATAGTAAATGGTTCTTGAGGTCTCCCCCTCCCTTGTGCAAACCATACCTAACTGTATCAATAATACCAAACCTAAAACTGGATACACCTGAACATGCAGTGCTGTGTTTATATAGAGCATTGGTCTCCCTATGAGTTCTAATTTCATATAGATGTTAATAAATTCTATACTTGAAGGGTCTCTCTGTTTTACCAATATAATATGCCATACATGTAGTACAGATAGCAATATATACTAACATGTTGGATCTACAATTCCCCTTAACAAGCTTCACCACACTTTTAAGACTATTGACTTTTTTCAGAATATGCCTTCTATTCATGTGTCTATACACACACACACACACACACACACACACACACACACACACACACATATATATATATATATATATATATATATATATATATATATATATATATATATATATATATATATATATATATATATATATATATATA